>NW_024472485.1:0-21695 GCF_017654505.1 Polyodon spathula | reverse complement strand
CGTGCATAGTTAACATGCCGAACACCCTGCCTCGCAGTATTTCTGTCACAGACAAGCAGTGGGCGTGCTCTTCTTTGCCTGCTCGTGTTAACTAGCATCTGATTTGCTGGTCCCATCCTACCAGCGAATCAGATTTGAAAATTCCTTGAAAAAAATAAACAACATTTTTTGTAAACTCATGTCTAGTTTATGTAGCTTACATTCCTAACTACTGTAATCTGTTCGGAATAATTATTTTAGTAACACCCCTGTCATATATTAAACTTGCTAGGTTTGTTGCGAGTGCTGTGTTTTTTTTTTTTTTTTTTTTTTTCTCTTAACTCTACCAAGGCGTAATTATCCCTCGCATTCAATTGTTGTGCCCAAGCTTTTACTTAACTGCAATGATAATATTATAATAATGTCACAGGGAGAGGAATGCACCGAAAATATATGGTGCAATCATCGATATTTACTAGAACGATTATATTTTGTGCCCAATTAATCGATTGCTATTTTGAGGCTTAACTGACAGCCCTAATGTGTACTTTCACTACAAAAATACATACAGCGGGGAAATACAGCACCATAAGATGCACATCCAATCCTAAGAATGTGGCAGAAGCACAACAACGAAAGCAGGGACAACTTCAAACACGCCCTTCCGTGCTTAGCACCTGACAGAGTTCAAATACGTCAGCAGTCAACAGGTGAGGTCACTTTAATAATGTACTTTTTTTTCCCCCTCGTGCGGCGCCCTACCTATACTGTCTTCCGTTCCACCCTCAATTGTCAGTATATAATTTCAGTACATCCATTAAAATGTACACATTATAGGCTATTATGCCACCAGAAAAACAGACTACCTCGGGTAAAGTTGATAGCAGTATAGAAATGTGTTTTCTTAATTTATAAATTAAGAAGTAAATCTCGAAAAACTACCCACTTCTAAATCTTTTGTAGTCATTTTTGTATTACTTTAGTATAAACACATGTTAATTTGCATTCATATGTTGTTTTTTTCTGACTTTATGTGAACGAAAAGACACACATTTGCCCGTTTTCCCATTGGAAATAGTAATATTTTGAAATATCACTGTCCTGGTCACAAAAGCAAAGTTTGTGGGGAATAATAGCCATTTTCTATACTTTTGAGGCATAAGCAATTAGGAAATAACACTTACTACCCAGGAACAAAAATTGTGTTACATAGTGTTATTTTTCTTACACCTGTGTGCTAGTAAGTTGTTTCATTTTTTTTTTTGTCGGGGGGGGGGGGATTTCCAGCTGCACCCTGACTGTTGCCACCAATACTGCTGCAGCAACATGGAAAATATACCGGACCGTAATGCGCCAACTGGACTTTTTCTAAGACCACCAATTGACAGCCTTCTTGACTGAAACTGGTAGAAATCCAGGTGGCTAACGTTTTTACAAAAGGAGTTTGCATGCTAAATCATAGGCATGTATCACTGTTTCCATATTTGGCATGTCTGTGTCAAAAGAATCCAAAACTCAATCCTTTGTTTTACTGGCAACCAATTGATGAGTGTTGTGTTGCTATGATGTGACTGAATGACTCAGTGCAGGAGTCAGGAACCAGCTGCTGTCTCAGGGAGGGCTTGTAATCAGGGAGTTACAGTCATCTCGGCATGCTTTAGCACCTTTACTAGCAATGGTACCATAGACAGATGCATTAAAAGCTAATACAAAAGAATTCCCAACACTGCATATATGTCTAATCTACCATGGCTGGGGGTGTGAATCACAACCCTGTTGAGTCTCATTAGGTCCATTGTGTAGGTATCAGCTGATGAAGGACGTTTTAAAACTAAAACAGAGAATTCAACTGGGAGGGGCTTGTGAGGTGGTTGAGGAAGTTGGAGGTTTGTAGGAGGAAGGTTTGTTTGGATCGAGTTAATCCTTTTAATCAAGTTAAAATATATTTAAAAAAAAATCTTTATTAAATTATTTGTTGTGAGTGCTGGAGGGCTCGGCAATGGGGTCTCATTCAGGGGGAGCGGCAGGTTTGACTCGCCGGCATGGCTGTCGCTGTGATCCCGACAGTGCTGTATCACTGGAGGAATGTTTGCTCGCTGTGAGTGAGGTAGTTGGAGAAGATAAAATAAGATCAGCATCACGTATGAACAAACGATTAGTTATTTTTTTTAGTGATACTCAAAATGTAGACACACTGGTTCAGGAGGGGTTTGTGCTGAAAGGGAGTCTGGTGATGGTGTCCCCTTTCGCTACCCCAGTAACTAAAATCACTCTGTCCAATGTCCCACCTTTCTTAAAAAAAACAAACTGTTAGAAAAAGAACTAATGAGATAGGGGAAGCTAATGTCTCCGATGTAAGGATCCCAAATTAAAACATGTGTTATCTTTTAGAAGGCAGTTTTTTTGTTATTAAATAAGCCCAATGAAGAAGTAGATGTAGCTTGGACCTTCAATGTAGAAGGGAGTCACTGTGTAGTTTTTGCACTGACACATTACGATGTTTTAAATGTGGAGCTCAGTTAACAGGACAAGAAAACAAGAACAGAGATACTGCTGACAGTCAAGGTTTTATTTTGGTTGAAAAAAAGAAAAGAAATTAAAAAAAACGATAAAACTGTTAAAGAAAATGAGCGTGTGTTGGAGTGGAGCTCTGGTGCGGTCTCCTCGGATCTTGGGCTGGCTCAACACATCCGCTTTGAAGCGGGTGGTGGGGGGGTTGCGCCTGGGTCTGATAGGAGACTGAGGTCCGGGTTGGGTGGCCACGGCACTGCGGGAGTGGAACCCAGTGGTGTGGGGGCTCCTGATTTAAATCCTGGGGGGAGTCGTGGTAGCTGTGGGTCTCAACTTGGGGCTGCGGTGCGCCCTTGTTCAGAGGAAGAGGATCAAGACGCTGAGTCTCTATTTGGTGCTGCTGTGAATCCGTCTCTGCCCGACTCGCCGCAAGCAGCAGCAGTCGAAGAGGGAGAAGAGCAATTGAAAACTGCAACAGTAGCGATGGAGAACGACAGTAACGATGAGTACGAGGAGGGGATGGACGAGGCAGAAGAAGGAGAGGCCTCAGACTCTTCACTTTTCTCTAACATTCCTGACAGCCAAACTGCCAAGAAAAAGTTGTACTCGGCAAATGAAATAGGTGAGTTTTTGGATGTGACTAAAGGTAGGAGAGGCATTGATATAAAGCAGACCTTTCCAGATTTAAAACTGTTTTTGACCTTGGGGCATATAGCTCTAAAAAAAGCTACAATAAAAGAAATATATCAGCCAAAGTGGTATAGACTTAAAATAAATAATGCAAACTGTAAGGAAAATGTTGAATCAGAAAATTAAAACGTAATTTTTCTAATGGATACGTTTTATAAAAAATAGATATCGTTTACTGTTTGTTTATTCTTGGTTGTTTTAAATCTTTTAGCCCTCATGGATACAATTAATTTTATTTTAATATAAATGGTTGTAGACAAAATTTTAAGAGAGCACAATTATTTGAATTTTTAGAACAAAAGCGGGTGGGAGTGGCTTTTATTGAAGAGACGCACACAGATCTAGATAACGTGGCTGGATGGTTGTCTGAATGGAGAGGGAGGTATGTGCTGAGCCATGGATCGAATAATAGTGCAGGGGTGGCGGTGCTCTTTCGACCAGACATGGAATTTAATATTTTAGAAATTAAAGAGATTATTAGAGGGCGGATGATCAATGTAAGAGCCGAAATAGCAGGCAGCATTTATGTTTTTATTAATGTTTATGCTCCCAATATAGGAAGAGAGAGGATTTTATTTTTTAATATTCAAAAAGAAAATCTTGTAATAATTAATGATGATATTTTGATATTAGGGGGTGATTTTAACTGTACAGCAGATTTTAATAATGATAGGTGGTGTCTGCATCCCACCACTCGACAGTACAGGTGGTCACATTGCATCTCTCACCATATAGTCAGAGCTAGATTAGATAGGATATATATACCCAGATATCTTCTTAATACATTTATAAGGGCAACAATATCACCAAATAGTTTATCTGATCATCACTGTGTAATAATCACAGCAATTAAAAATAAAGAAATACATAGTGCATCATATTGGCACCTAAATGTTAAATTATTACAAGATGGGAAGACACAAATTAAGTTATTGTGTCAGTAGTACACCACAGACGTAAACAAGTCATTGAATGCAGTCACGAGAGAGCTGGGGAGATCCTGGGGGAGCGTAGAGAAGCTTTAAGCAGCCTGCTGGAGGAGAAAGTGCGGGGGGCACAAGTGAGATCCAGGTTCATAGAGTTGAGGGATATGGATGCCCCTACAAGTTTCTTTTTCAGGTTGGAGAAGAAGAGAGCCAACAGTAAGCGGCTGCACTGTGTCCGGTTGCCGTGCGGCAAGGAGCTGACTGGCCAGGAGGAGGTCAGCGAGGCGGCAGTGCGCTTTTATGAGGAGCTGTATGCCAGTGAGCCATGTGATCAGGCGGATATTAACACGCTATTGGAGGAGCTGCCCAGACTGAGCCAGGAAGAGCAGCATAGTTTGGATATGAAACTGTGTTTCCAGGAGTTAAACACTGCTGTCATGGAGCTAGCCAAAGGAAAAGCTCCAGGGATAGATGGACTGCCAGCCAAGTTCTACCAGCACTTTTGGAAAGACTTGGGACCGGACTTGTTCCTGGTGCTACAGGAAAGCCTGCAGGCAGGGGAGTTGCCAATCAGTTGCCAGAGGGCTGTAATTAGTCTGTTGCCAAAAAAAGGGGATTTATGTTTAATCAAAAACTGGAGACCAGTAGCGCTTTTATGCTGTGATTTAAAATGTTTTTCAAAGTGTTTGGCAATGAGATTGAAAAATTGCATGGACAAGGTAATTCATCCAGATCAGACTTATTGTATACCTGGGAGAGCAATTTTTGATAACATATTTTTAATAAGGGATTTTTTATCATTAGCCAAAAATGGTGATTTTAATGTGGGTCTGGTTTCCTTAGACCAGGAAAAAGCCTTTGACCGCGTCGACCATTGCTACCTTTTTAAAACTCTAGAAGCCTTCGGGTTTGGTCCTGGTTTATTAAATGTATTAAGCTTTTATATAACAATGTTTTTAGTGTTTTAAAACTAAACAGTGGGTTGAGTAGACCCTTTCCAGTGTGCAGGGGGATTAGGCAGGGCTGCTCCCTGTCGGGATGCTGTACATCATCTCTATCGAGCTCTTGCTGGCTCGGCTGAGGAGCAGGCTGGTGGGCTGGACAGTGCCCATCATGGCCCCTGAGGCCGCAGTGAGAGTGTCAGCCTGTGCTGATGATATTGCTGTTTTTATCGGCAGTAACAGAGATGTGCAGGAGTTGCAGCAGCGCTTTAATATTTTTCAGAGAGCGTCATCAGCAAGGATAAATTGGGCCAAAAGTGATGCTTTTTTGTCAGGGAGCTGGCAGGAGTGCGGCCCTCCTTTTTTGCCCCAGGTGTTGAGGTGGGGTAGGACAGGGATGAAGGTGCTGGGAGTGTACCTTGGTACAGCTAATTATATGGAGCAAAATTGGGAGGGCATGATAGAGAAGGTGAAGGCTTGATTAGATCAGTGGCGAGGGCTGCTGACTCAGCTGTCTTACAGAGGGAGGGTTCTGGTGATTAATAATCTGGCTGCATCAATGTTATGGCACAGGTTGGTGTGTCTAGATCCACTGAGAAACCTAGTAGACAGCATTCAGAAGCTTTCGGTGGAGTTTTTTTGGGGAGGTAAGCACTGGCTAAGGTCAGCTGTCTTGTACCTGCCTCGTGATGAGGGCGGGCAGGGGTTGGTTAGAATCGCCGGCAGGGTGGCAGCTTTTAGAATGCAGGCTTTGCAGAAACTCCTGTACACTGGGGAGGGAAACCACTGGAATGGGTTAGCCAGCCTCTTTCTCAATAAAGTGGAGGGGTTGGGTTATGGCATTCATTTGTTTTTGATTAAGCACCTCGCTCTGGACAGATCTTCTCTACCCCCTTTTTATCACAGTGTTTTAAAGGTGTGGGGAACACTAAGAGTGCAGAGGGAGGAGAATATGACACCTCAAAATCTCTTAGAAGAACCACTGTTTTTTTAATTCTCTCATTTCAGCGCAGTGCCTTCAGTCTTTAGCACTGCAGGGCAGTTTTGTAAAAGCAGGTCTTTCTAGGTTAGGACAGCTTTTGGTGCCTGTACTATTTTGCTGGCTGAGTGCAGCTGAATTGAAAGGCATGTTGGGCTGGCGATGTGAGAGGCAGGCAGTGAAGGTGCTGAGGGAGGTGAGGGGCTGTCTGTCTCCAATGCTCAGGGAAGCTCTGGATGATGGGGCAGCGCAGAGAGGAGAGGGACAAGACACTAAATTCCCGGAGCTGCTGGTGTCTCCTTTAGAGGGAGAAGAGGAGCAAGGGGAGGAGGAAGAAAAAGGAAGGATTTTGAAAATACACAAAGTGAAACATCTAAACTTTAAAAATCTGGAAAGTAAAGATGTGTATAAATGATGCAATTATCCAAATAGCCTACCGCAGAGAGTTAAAGGGGGTGGTAGATTCCAGATGGAGAGGCCACCTAGAACTAGGAGAAGAGGGGAATCCAGAATGGAGGGTACTGTATAAGTTAACTCTGGATAAGAGAGTAGGAGATCTATAGTGGAGACTAATACATGGTATAAAGGCCACAGGTAGGCTTCTTCATAAAATAGATCCCAGTATTAACTCAGAACGCGCTTTATGTACAGAGGAAGAAACTGTGTTTCATGCATACAGTGAGTGTAAGAGGCTAGACTCTCTGTTTCAACTCCTTAGCAGAGTGTTAGACATGCTGGGAGTTGAATACACAAAGACTATGTTTATTTTTGGAGTCCTCTACAAGAGGAGGGATGGCAATGTATGTGTAATAGTTAACTTTCTTCTAGGCCAGGAAAAACTGGCCATTCTGAAGTCTCGGAAGAACAAGTTGGCAGGCTTAGGGCTGACTCAGGTGGACAGGCTGTTCAGAGTGGTGGTGGTGAGCAGGCTCAAGGTGGATTTCGCCTATTTTAAATTGGTTCATGACGTAGAAGGGTTCCAGATGAAGTGGTATGTGAGAGAGGCAATCTGTTCTGTGAGTGAGGAGGGGAGTCGTAATATTTTTTTTTTATTTTTTTAGTCTTGTTTTTAGGAATTTAAAGTGCTGTATTTGTAGGGGAGTTTCCCTAGAGTCAGTATTGTCTTTCTGTTTTTTGTTTTTTTTGATAGATTCTTTTGTTTTATGTGTGGGTCAATATCTGATTGCAATTGAGTCATAAAGTTATTAAAATCTTTGTAA
This sequence comes from Polyodon spathula, assembly GCF_017654505.1. Lineage (NCBI taxonomy): Eukaryota > Metazoa > Chordata > Actinopteri > Acipenseriformes > Polyodontidae > Polyodon > Polyodon spathula. The sequence goes on along the minus strand of NW_024472485.1, from coordinate 14,449 downwards.
GAGAGACCATCTCACAGCCTGCGAGACCTGGCAGACCCACACTATTCAGTGTCTGTTACAGAAGATCTGCTCACTGACAGTCACTGACACTCAACTGTGGGGATTAATATCCTGCTAGTTTGAAAATCAAACCTTTGATCTGAAAACCTTTGGTGTACATTTCTACTGGATAATTCTCGTCTAGCACACTCCTTAATAAATTTAATTGTAAAATATGCACCGTTTTTGGGTTAGTTTCTTGCTTAAAATCGAATTAATTACAGTCTGTTTACAGCAATGTTTCCCCCAGAGTGAAATTGGTTTTGCATTACAAACTTGTAAATGCATTTTGGTTTGTGTGAGGCAGGGGATGTGCAGATGTTGACCTGCTAGTTGTATTGGGTATAGCAGAAATAAGTCTGGTGAATTGTTTTTGCAGCTAGAAACTGATAGTTTAGGAGCATGCAGTATATTGGACACATTGGTTAATAGTACAGAAAACAGAAAGATAGCTGTAGATACGGTTCATATCCAATAGCTGGGAAATCATATCACCTATTGCTGTGTTCTTGTATATGTGTTATATGCTGCCTTTACTCTGTATATGCACCCATGTTCCTAGTGACTATATGATGTGTATTGTATTAGTTACAAAGATTTAAACTGCATGCTTACAGTGCAAAAAAGAGAAAGGTAATGCTTTTTTTTTTTTTTTTTTTTTTTTTTTTTTTTTTGGAGAAACTGAATTCAGTAAATATCACCAAATAATTTTCTAAAAACATGCATGTCCGTTATGCATGATCACAGCAGATTTTTTTTTCCTTCTGTTTTAAAGTTTTTGAATTTCCAATAAAGTGAAGAAATAAACTTGGGTTTGGAGGTAATATAACTTAAATAATAAACTAAAAAGTATGGCCTGTGTTTTGTTGATGTTCACTATGCTATATTTATACAAAACGTATTTATATACTAACTGCATTAGGTGCAGATCTGTTGCAGTCTAAATCTTGGCTGGCTGCACAGCAGGGTTAATGCATTGGTAAGATGTAGTTGGAACTGCACTGTTTGTTAATTCAGGTCCATTTTCCTGATGTGGTTAATTTGCACCCAAATTGCATTTTGTCTTACATTGCAATGACCAAAAGTGCAAATGTACCAACAGACACTACCTGGTCCCGATGGTTTGGTGCAAAATCTGAAGAGTGTCAAGTTGTTTTAGACATTTCACCTATACCTTCAAACCAGCCGAACTAACTGTACGTCAGTCCTTACAAAATGCAGAAACAAACTGTATATCCAATTCCTGGCTGGCGGGGTGTTTTTAGTGCATGCAAGTAAAGGGGCTATTGGCAGAATGTAGTGAGATGAATGCCCGTTGGCTTTTAGACCCTGCTGTATTAAATTATCGTTACATAGTTTTGCTCAGCTCTCCGTGGCCTTGCAATGTAGTTCAGAGGTTTCAATTACAATCTCTCAGAATAGCTGTAATATAACTTGTTTACTCACTTGTTTTCTATTTTCCACCTGAGGAAGTGGTCTTGAAAGATAGTTTATTACAAGATAGATCTTTTGATCTGTTTTTATTGCAGTGCCATCGTGAATATAAGAACATAATAGTATAGCTATCATTCTAATCAGCATTTATTTTCATAAACATATTTAAATAACTGTTAGATAACTTTAAATAACTTGCATGCATTGTAAATATGTTCAGTGGGCTAAAGATAAGACAAATGAAGAATAAATTCAAAAAAAGGCTTCAAAACATTAACAAAACAACATCAGAATTTGTTCCAGTCCCACAGGAGACAATGATACTCACTTTGCTACTGCTGGTGCAAGCAGTGGGTCATATTGAACCATAAAACATGCTAGACTGAGTGTACTTTGGAAATACATGTTGCCTGAAAGTGTTTACGCTGGGGATAGCTGTACAGTCAAGCTTATCTCTACACCTCCGCCAATGGGAAAAATACACCTCACAAGCCACACACACATAAAGCTGTCTTTAGAAAATATACATTACAGCTGCACAAGCTGCCCTGTGTGCTTCTAAAGCCTCTTCGAGTTCCCCGGGTCCTCTGTTTCTTTTCAGACTACAGGGATAGGTGTTGACTTGTTGAATGTGTGTCTCCTTTCTCTAGCTGCAAAGAACAGCTGCTGCAGGATGTCAAAAAGATGCTTCTGGATGCTTTAAACCTGAAGCAGGCCCCCCACATCAATATAGAAGGCATGAGCCAGATCACGGCTGCTTTGAGGAAAGAACTGAAGGGTATTTCACAGAATTCAAATCTGTCCTCTGTGGAAAAGACAGGCAAGTGACTGCTCCCCATTCTGCTCCTGAAACAGCCCCGTGATCGATGGTTTGAGTGTTCGGAAAACCCCACAGCAACACGAGTGCAGAACTTTATGCCTCAGCTGCCCCTTCAGTGCCTCAAAAACATTCTCATGATGTTATTACTCTATATTATCCAATGGAAACTGAAAAGCTTAATGCATATATACTGTAGTAAGCTGCTTAGTAAGGTAGTTAACTGTCTTACACTTCTATTATAATCTATCATTTTAAAACATCTACCTGGTAACCAAAACCCAATTGTTTTTTTAGGTAAGCTGTATGTTGGAAGCCTATTACTGTAGCCTCGAGGTGAAGACTGTACAAACACCCCACAATCAGTCTTGAGCGTTTTTCATTGAGACAGCTATACTATTTCTTTTGGTTTCTTCAGACCCAGGGTTTTTGAACACGACAGCAGAGAACAACACACAGAGAGAAAAGACAGAGCCTCACTGCTGCCAGATCACATCACAAATCTTTATCACAGGTACAGTATTGGCAGATAGGTTTTTGGTGCTTTGGGGGTTGGGCATTTGCTGTTACTGCCAAAACACAGGGATCACATTGAATGTCAAGTCTTGGCAGTCACCATTGCAAGAGCCCTGCTTTATGGAACACAATGAAACAGTTGGCATGTCTGTATTTCTGTATTACTGTAATTCCATTAGCTACTCGGTTCTCAAATGTGCAGTTTTGAAACGCACGTTATAGCAGATTTGTACTTTCATTTCAAAACAGATCTGGTTCTCAGTTTCTATGCCTTATTCAGGACATCATACCTTTCCATTTCACCTCAGCAGTGTCTTCTGGGCCAAAGCATCTTACTGACTGACGGCAAGTTGGTCAAAAGGTGACACAGCTGGTTGGTTAATGACAGGAAAGAAGCCATTGAAGGGATGGAGGCAATGTCACCCTCTAGGTGAAATGAACAAGCAAGTGCAATGCTAACTGAAACCATGGTTTACAAACAGAGATTTCTTTAACAAGTGTAGTACCATATCTCATGTTTTAAAACACACATAAATGTTTATAACATGTGTTTCTTGCAAAATTGTGACCTACAGTGCATAACGAATAGGCGTGCTCAGCAGGTAAGATTTATGGAATTATCTTGATAGCTACAATCACTTTAAGATCATTTCACTTGGTTTTAATGGAATAGAGGGATTACAGTGCATTACTATACTTGCTTCAATGTGAATAGAATCTGTTTCTGAAAAAGGTAGGAGTAGCTGAGGCTCCTCACAATCCTGCCTGTTGTATCTCATAGATCTGGGTTGGGAGTCATGGATTGTTTATCCAGAGAGCTTCAGCTACACTCAATGTGAGTCCTGCAGCCACGGCAGAAGTAGGACCTGGCAACACTGCAGGCAGGGAGGCCCCTCGGCCGAACACCACGACCCAAAGGTAACAAGACCCTTCACCAGAACATACAGCAGGACACAGGCACTACCTCCAGATCTGAGCTCAGCGAGTACTAAGGGGGGATGTAAGGATACGCACAAAGTGATTTGCGGGTGCAAAACCCCCATAATGCTGCTGTAAATCCAGTTTAGCAGCTGTAAAGTTTGATTTTACTGGCTGCTAAAAATGCGGTGTACGTAAAGAATGGTGCTCACCTGCCATTCTGCACCCACTATCAAATTTGCACTTTGCCATCATTAATCCATTAAAATGATATTGAAATGCATTCAAATGAATAGCAGTAGATCTGGTTACAGGGATCTGGATTAAAAGAGAGAGATCATGGCACCATGAAGAGTCAAAAGTTTATGGTAATTTCACAAACCTTGGTTTAATTCAGGCCTGGTTTGATTGTAAAGACAAAACCATCACATAATAAAACTGAACTGTAGTATAAACTAGATTTACTCTGTGGCAAAGTAAATGTGTGATTTACTCAGCGTGTGTTACCAAGCTTTGGAAAACCCCCCTCAGTGAATTCCTCGCTTGTGAACAGGCCAGACCTTCACTAACTATAACCACTAGAACATCTGAACTACTGTAGCACACACACTCTGCAAAGTCACTTCTGATAGCCTATCAGCACTGGCTCTAATGCACAATCTCCTATCAGCACTGATCACTTCTGATAGCCGATCAGCACTGGCTCTAATGCACAATCTCCTATCAGCACTAACTCTAATGCACAATCTCCCATCAGCACTGACTCTCCTGCACAATATGCTATTAGCCCAGTGACTATCCTGCCCTTGTTTCCCAGGTTAAGTGCTGCTTGGCTGTGGAACACCTCTGGCTCCGCTTTGTCTACACTGATGAAGACTCTAATCTGGTGGCCAGCAATGTACCCCTAACACAGATGTGTGGCTGCCAGCTAGACTGAGATGCAGAGTAGAAGAATCAAAGCAGCCCCTGTTAACCCTACTGAATCCTTACTGCATTGTTCCCACCAGTTATCTTTTTTTTTTAAAGTCAGTACAGTGTCTGAGTATGTGATTGTCTGTGTGCTTTGGAAGCCCGTCCTAATTATTTTTTTAAATATTATTTTCAAAGACTCTTGAGGTGAATGTTGTCCTCGCTCCAACGGCAATGAAGAAAGGGTTTTTCGCAAATATCTGGTAACAAGGGGTTGTAATACAAATCGCAAATTTGAAACAATTAAAACATTAGAAGGCGTAGGTCTTCACAAAGTCTCTGAACCAAAATATGTTTATGACATTTTGATACGCAGTATATCACAAAATGAAGCTTTCAGACATCATGGTCAAGCTGCATACGTTATACTAGTTTAGAGATGTAGGGCTGTATATATAAACTTGTTTGTATCATGGAGTTTTTGAGGTGAAATTGTCATGCTATTATTTAGTTTTTATCTTACCTGTGATGTATAAACCTGTCTTGCTTCGTTAGCGGCCACAGTAAGAAGTTGTAAAGGAATACTAAACAACAATATGGAGCTTCATCATACACAGCTTGCTTTGTTAGTATATATTGGGTGAGGTTTTCAAATTCCATGGGGTACATTTTTTGGTGCTTGGGCCTTTTGATGAGATCATCATTCCAGTACAGCCTAAAAAACCCTACCATGTTTGATCAGAAATGAAAATCTCAACATCTGTTTAATATTGACATCTGTTTAATAGAGGCTATTATAATGAGTGAGATGGCCATATGTATTATGGTGTGTGTGTGTGTGTGTGTGTGTGTGTGTGTGTGTGTGTGTGTGTGTGTGTGTGTGTGTGTAGCACATTTATATCAAACTACTCCTTAAAATAATTTACAATGAGTTGGCTCCTTGTCATTTTTGAAAGTTGGATTTTCATTTTACAGGCTAAATAATCACATTGGAGCCATTCTATTTGTCTCCCCCCTACCCCTCTCACTACAGGCAGAGCTGGTACTAGGCTAAGAATGTAGCAGCATTGGTGAACAGGACCTACGCTTACTATATGTGGATACACACCACTGCCAGTATACGCTACAGTTTGTAAACTTCACAGACAAAGCAGCAGTTTCTCAAAAACCCCTCCCGCTGCTCCTACTTCCCAGCCCGGCATCCACGCTCACACAAACTGCTCGATATCCTAAATGTCCTCCCAGCTCTGCCCTTTTTAGGAGTGCGGTCCATCTATACATTTAGAGGATTAGCGCCCTCTGTCTGTAGTCATTAGTCTCTTTTTTCATATCATCTTAATTTATTATCTATAAAATTCCTGCTTTTTCTGTTTCCCTAATATAATCAGTTATTATCTTTTCTCTTTTTCGTCTCTGTTCCTCTTTCCCTTTTCTCAACAAATTACACCATGTAACAATTATTATTATTTTGTTTTTGTTCCTGGGTAGTAAGTGTTATTTCCTAATTGCTTATGCCTCAAAAGTATAGAAAATGGCTATTATTCCCCACAAACTTTGCTTTTCTGACCAGGACAGTGATATTTCAAAATATCACTATTTCCAATGGGAAAACAGGCAAATGTGTGTCTTTTCGTTCACATAAAGGCAGAAAAAAAATAACATATGAATCCAAATGAACATGTATTTATACTAAAGTAATACAAAAATGACTACAAAAGATTTAGAAGTGAGTAGTTTTTCGAGATTTACGATTATACTGTATTTAATCCTACTAGCGGATTTCATAGCTCCTGCACACATCCTTATTGCTTTAGCTTGAATATTATCCAGTTTTGAAATCTTGCTTTTACATGTTCCCTCTAGAATCTGACTTCCATTGTCTACTACACTCCTAATTAATCCTCTGTATATCATCATCATACTAGATTTATTCGCTCCCTAACTCGACCCTGACATTTTTTTTTTTTTAAATATTAAGCCTTCTTTTACATTTATCTATATCTATACTTATCAACTTTTTATCAAACCTCACTCCCAGATATCCACTTCTTTAAGTATCTTATCTTGGTATAATAAAATTAAATTCACTTGCTCTCTTGTCCTATGTGAAAACAAAAGTATCTCTGACTTTGTTATTGATATTTTAAAACCCCATTTATTAGAGCACTTTTCCAGAATATTCATTGCCATCTGCAATTCTCTCCTAACTATTTGAATGTTTTTATGTTTTTTTATAAATAACCCCATCATCATGAAACAAGCCCACACCTACATTAGACCCTAGTAAAACAGCATCTGCTAAATCATTAATCATTAAATAGCAAATGGCTTATAACATTTCCTTGAGGCGTTCCATTTTGCACCTTGAACCTTTCAGATAATTTCCTCTGAATTTTCACTTTAAATCCTCTTTCCTTCAGAAAATCTCTGATCCACCCCCTTTATTCCCAATGTTGCTATTATATATAGTGGCTCTCAAAAGTATTCACCCCCCCTGGATTTTTTCACATTTTATTATGTTACAACATGAAATTAAAATGGATTTAATTAGGAGTTTTTGCCACTGATCAACACAAAAAAGGTATGACCATAATGTCAAAGTGAAAAATGAAATCTACAAATTGTTCTAAATTAATTACAAATATAAAACAGAAAATAATTTATTGCATGCGTATTCACCCCCTTTGCTATCACACACCTAAATAAGCTCTGGTGCAACCAATTGTCTTTAGAAGTCACATAATTAGTTGAATGTGTGCAATTAAGGCGTTTCACATGATTTCAGGTTAAATACACCTGTCTCTGGGAGGTCCCACCGTACATTTCCTAACAAAAACTACATCATGAAGACGAAGGAACATTCAAAGCAAATCTGGAATTCTTCAAAAGCAGCAATCAGTATTTGTGATTGATTTAGAACAATTTGTAGATTTTATTTTTCACTTTGACATTATGAACTTTTTTTGTGTTGGTCAGTGGCAAAAACTCCTAATTAAATCCATTTTAATTCCATGTTGTAACACAATAAAATGTGGAAAAGTCCAAGGGGGGTGAATTCTTTTGAGAGCCACTATATATATAAACTAAAGAAGTGCAAAGGAAGTTTACAGCAGTACACCTCCAGATTAGTCTAAACACCTGAAACAGATGTCAGGGTTTTACTATACTCTCGCCGTCTTTGTCTGCCAGTTGACAGGAATCTTGGCATTAATCATGAAGTCAGCAATTTCTGCCTCCAAGACACCCTCGTTATTAGCGGTAGTTGCTGACACAACATGTGAGCTAGTTTAATCATCTGCAAAACACCACAATGTCTAAAAGTCACATATAATTTAAAAAAAAAATACAAATCAACAAAATCTGTGACCTGGAAGAAATGTGGTTAAAATGAACAAACCAGGAAACACCTCTGGAGTGACACCTTGGACCAGTGTAAACGATTAGGCTGCATACCAAGAAAAGTAGAACAGGTGAAAGATGATTCATGCCATGTAGGTAAATTACATTTACGAACCATACATATTTAAAAAAAAAAAGTTTTAAAAGTAGTATATAAGCTTACACAAAACAATAGGAAGCTGTAAACATAATTTATACACCTCTGTAGCCTAATGAATAGGATGCTGTAAACCTCATTTATACATCCCTGTAGTCTAATGAACACGTAAGTACCATAAAAACAGGTATTTACAAACAAAAAATGTTTATACATACAGCCCAACATGTTTACACAGTGAGAGAAAGGGTAGAGTGAGTGGAAAATGAGTTACAAGTGTATTGAACAGGCTTGACTTTCTAAAACCCAAACTAATCAGACAGATACTCCAGTATAAGGGGTCAGGCAGTTCTTTCAGCATGAGGGTAAATAGTCCAGTATTTGAAACAGAAATTCCGATCTGGTTTGTGTTTTATTTTCAGTGTGCCAGTGTGTAACCTTGGGAGAAACACTGCATGCTTTCAAATCAACATTATCAAACAACACTATATTGTAACGTTTATTTTACAACTGCCAATATTTTAGTTTTTCTTCATATTTTTTAGACTATTAGCCAATTCATAGACTGCTGCAAACTAATCAAGTGTGTATGTGTCCACCTTCTAAAGATGGACACGTTGTTCTGTAGTTGCTGCCTTATCACTGTGTTCAGTGATAACAGTACAATAATAAACACAAATTCAGTGCTGCATTAGAGAGCTGTCCTTGTTCAGCACAGCTGGGTCTGATTTCATCGGTTTTTTGTGTCATTAAGTTACTGATTATGAAAAGGGGGAAACATGCTGCAATTTTCTACATTCCTCCTGAAAAATAAAAAAATATGTTGCTAGAAAATATGAATTATTGCCAGTATCATATTCCCTTTAGCTGCAATGAAATTGAGGGTTTCTCCTGAAATCTATCCATAATACAAAACAGATCAATGAACAAACCAAGCTATCAATGACAAACAGTGAAGTAGGGGGGTGATTTGATCACACAGCTATCAATGAGAATCAGTGAAGTTGGAGGATGATTTGATCACACAGCTATCAATGAGAATCAGTGAAGTGGGGGGGGGGGGTGATTTGATCACACAGCTATCAATGAGAATCAATGAAGAAGGGGGATGATTTGATCACACAGCTATCAATGAGAATCAATGAAGAAGGAGGATGATTTGATCACACAGCTATCAGTGAGAATCAGTGAAGTGGGGAGGGGGGGTGATTTGATCACACAGCTATCAATGAGAATCAATGAAGAAGGGGGATGATTTGATCACACAGCTATCAATGAGAATCAGTGAAGTTGGAGGATGATTTGATCACATAGCTATCAATGAGAATCAGTGAAGTTGGAGGATGATTTGATCACACAGCTATCAGTGAGAATCAGTGAAGTGGGGAGGGGGGGTGATTTGATCACACAGCTATCAATGAGAATCAGTGAAGTTGGAGGATGATTTGATCACACAGCTATCAATGAGAATCAGTGAAGTTGGAGGATGATTTGATCACACAGCTATCAATGAGAATCAGTGAAGTTGGAGGATGATTTGATCACACAGCTATCAATGAGAATCAGTGAAGTTGGAGGATGATTTGATCACACAGCTATCAATGAGAATCAGTGAAGTTGGAGGATGATTTGATCACACAGCTATCAATGAGAATCAGTGAAGTTGGAGGATGATTTGATCACACAGCTATCAATGAGAATCAGTGAAGTTGGAGGATGATTTGATCACACAGCTATCATTGAGAATCAGTGAAGTTGGAGGATGATTTGATCACACAGCTATCATTGAGAATCAGTGAAGTTGGAGGATGATTTGATCACACAGCTATCAATGAGAATCAGTGAAGTTGGAGGATGATTTGATCACACTGCTATCAATGAGAATCAGTGAAGTTGGAGGATGATTTGATCACACAGCTATCAATGAGAATCAGTGAAGTTGGAGGATGATTTGATCACACAGCTATCAATGAGAATCAGTGAAGTTGGAGGATGATTTGATCACACTGCTGTATTTTACAGCAGCAAGGAATCCACTTGAATTACATCAAGTACAGTCAAACCCACTTAATATCACACCTGCTCATTATCAGCACGTTGAAATGTCCTGACCACAATATAATGGGAGTCGATGGAAACAAGCTCCTGACAATATCACTTTGGTTAATGTTACACCCTGCTTAATAGCAATTCATTTCCACCCACTTAATATCACTTAAAAATGCCTGTTTGTTAGGTTATTGAACCCTGATCATGTCATTCCGCTCATTGTCACGATGCATGCTGACTCCCACAATACAAGCTCAGTCCCTTTGAACTGGACTTGTTTTTAAGGGGGATGCCTGGATTTCCACAAATAGGTGGATGATGTAATCCATAGGGATTCCCCAGTGCTGTGCAATGCTCAAACAAAAAACAGCTATGGCTCATCCCAGCAAGATATATAAATACATATATTCAATCTGGCGCCGCAGTGTTTATTTTAAATTGATCAAAATGACTGAAACGAGGGAGGCCTTTAGTAATAATACTATGCTTTACAATATTTTATTACATAATTTAAGGCATTTTAGAAGCGCCGCCATGAGAGGCTCTCATCTTTAGCACTATACTTGTGTGTTTTTGGAGCTTGAATACAGTACACAGGGCCGGATTAACAAATTCTGGGCCCCTGGGCACAAATGCATCATGGGCCCCTCCCACCTCCTATCAACTCAACCTCAGCTAGTTATATGTAAAACTATGTCTGTTACAAAATTCAGTTGATTGTTCGGTAGGTGACAGCAGCCAATGAACAATGAACAGCACACCATCTATAAATGTAATTAAATCATACGTACCAGCAGCGAGCATAACCGCATGTAATAGTAAATAAATGTGCCTCTTACCTTAGAAAATTGACCCCTTTCTTGATTTCTTCCTTGAGAATTCAGTCACCACGTCATCAAAGTCCAGCTCTGACAAGTCCGGACTCAATAGCCATCAATGAAAGCACACTAAGGCGTTTCTGACTCATACTTGTTCTGAGTTTGTTTTTTGTTCTTGCCATTTGCAAAAATGATCATTCACCCTCACAATTAGTTACAGGTAGAGTCAAGAAAAGTCTCAGGGCAACAAACACGTTTGGAAAGGTTGATTGAGGCCATTACTCAATACAATCTGCAGCAGTTTTGAGGGTGATTTATCCTGCTCAGCTCTTACAAAGAATTGAAATTGAATGAGCTTGTTTGCAAAGCTCAGATCCAAATCAGTTGGGTAAGCAGAGGAAAGTGTATTGGCCCGCTTACAAATATTTCTGGTGTCAGACTCCTTGTCATCAAAAAGAACTCCAAAGCAATCATTCAGAGGCCTGTATGCATCCATTCGTTGATTGAGACAGCTGAGTAACTGAATTATTACGTTGAAAGTCTCCACTTGAAATTTGTGGCTCCCCTCAATTGTGACTTCATGCTCCCTGGTTTCATCTGCAAATGCTTTCCGTTTCCTTATCCGATGAAGGTCATGCTGATTGGTCCTGCACACACCTCTGACACCCATGGCAGTCTTTTCAAAGTCTGAAAACTGCTCCTGAAGTGATGCCACAAATGACAGCAAAGACTCCAGTAGTCGCACAGCAGTCTTTAAATCAATGTCTCTTTTCTGCAGCAGCTCACTTGTCATCTTGAACCTGTGTAGGACGGCATCCCAGAAATGGGCATGAAGGTTGTCTCCAAGCTTTCCGTTTTGCCACACAACAAAGTTGCCTCACGTCGTGTATCAAGTGTTTCATGCATGCCACCTGTGGCAATGCTGCCTCACCCCTGTGTGTATTTCTGTGTTGTATGTTGCATGTAGTGTGTTAATGTTGGTGTACAGTCATTGGTACACGGGATGTAATATGGGTTACGAAAACAAGTGTTTAAAATGTATATTTGTATTTAGGCACGAGGATTGCACAGCACTTCACGTGCAGGTAAAATGTAATTATAAGTGAGCACGGGGAATTGTACTTTTATTAATTCATGTGCAGTTGTACTCAGACTTCAATTGAATGATTGATTAGCAATCAAGTCTCGGCACAGCTGCATAAAAGCAGCATGTTTTCACTCACTCGGGGTTGTGTGTTTGGGAAGTGGAGAACGGGTGAGAGAGAAAGGAGAGTTCATTCAAAATAATGGTGTATGGGGGTGTAGGATTTTCGAATGGACTCAAAAAATAACTAAATAACTAAATAACACTATGTAACACAATTTTTGTTCCTGGGTAGTAAGTGTTATTTCCTAATTGCTTATGCCTCAAAAGTATAGAAAATGGTTATTATTCCCCACAAACTTTGCTTTTGTGACCAGGACAGTGATATTTCAAAATATTGCTATTTCCAATGGGAAAACGGGCAAATGTGTGTCTTTTCGTTCACATAAAGTCAGAAAAAAACAACATATGAATCCAAATTAACATGTATTTATACTAAAGTAATACAAAAATGACTACAAAAGATTTAGAAGTGAGTAGTTTTTCAAGAGTTACGATTATACTGTAAATAAAGTATAATCTTAAATCTCGAAAAACTACTCACTTCTAAATAGACTTATAGACTTTCTATAGACACTGTATATATAACAACGCCTTCCAGACAAAGGCCAGAAACAGTACTGCAGGTGATTATAAAACCACTGGACTGTTTGTTTATTAAAAAAAAAAAAAAAAAAAAAATGGGAAAAAGCAGCCAGAAGAAGCATCAGCAGCAGAGCAAAGGGGGAAAGGAGGAAGCAGGGCTGTGGTGGTACTACACCTGAGTGGGAGGAGCCCGAATGTCCTACATTAGAGTAGGAGGAGCCCAAACGTCTTACGCCTGAGTGGGAGGAGCCCAAACATCCACAGCCCAAGAGGGAGGAGTCAGTGCATCCACAGCCCAAGAGGGAGAAGTCGGTGTGTCCACAGCCCAAGAGAGAGGAGATGATGCGTCCACAGCCCAAGAGAGAGGAGTCGGTGCGTCCACAGCCCAAAGAGGGGGGAGTCGGTGCGTCCACAGCCTGAGAAGGGGAATCCCACTGCCCTAGGACCCAAGCCACCAGCAGAGGGAGAATGCTTGCTGGTTCCACCTCCACCAGCAGAGGGTGAATGCCTGCTTTCCCCATCTTCACCAGCAGAGGAAGAATGCCTGCTGTCTCCATCTCCACCAGCAGAGGGTGTATGCCTGCTGTCCCCATCTCCACCAGCAGAAAATGAATGGCTGCTGGTATGACTTCCCCCACCATCACCACCTGGAGGAGAGGAGCAGGAGCTGCCTCTGCCTCCATCACCTACCGCTTCAGGTAAGGGAAAGCATCACCAGTCACCTGGGGCTTCCTCTGTCTCCGCATTGCCTGTGGAGCCACCGGTGGCAGGGTAAGAGGGGGAGAAGCAGAGCTCTATGGCCAGGGGCTCCCCACCCCCCCGCCCCGAGTTCGCCTTCCGAGGGTCCGCTGCAGCCTTCGCCTGGGGCTGCTGGCTCTGCTTTGCCTGGGATTGCCGGAACTGCTTCGCCAGGGGTTGCCATCACCTCTGCTTGGCTGCAGGGGTCAGTGTGGCTGGAGCCCCATCAGAGGGAGTTGCCGGCTGAGAAGAAGGGGGGAAAGGTCAGGAGACCACCTTCCTCAGCAGCCTATCTGCTGCAGGAGTGGACCACCCTGCTGTCAGCCATGCCACTACTGGCAGGGGAGCTGACAGCATTTTCAGCCATGGGCCCATTGAAGCCTCCCTTCCCAGCCCAAGGGGAGGTATGTGGCAATGTTGCCCCTCCACTGTGTGTATTTCTGTGTTATATGTTGTGTGTGTTGTGTTAATGTTGGTGTATTGTAGTTGGTACACGGGATATAATATGGGTTACGAGCATGAGTGTTTAAAATATATATTTGTATTTAGGCACGAGGATTGCACAGCCCTTCATGTGCAGGTAAAATGTAATAATATGTAAGCACAGGAAATTACACTTCATTAATTCAGGTGCAGTTGTACCGAGACTCCAATTGAATGATTGATTAGCAATCAAGTTTTGGTACAGCTGCATAAAAGCATCATGTTTTCACTCACTCGGGTTGTGTGTTCAGGAAGTGGAGAATGGGTGAGAGAGAGAGAGGAGTGTTTATTTAAAATAACAATTGCTACAGCGTGCTGGAAGTGTCAACGTGGTACTTGTTTAGTGTTCATCCACTTGTTTGTCTGTTTGTTTACTGTTTTGTTGTTTTGTTTGTCAATTTATTTTGACTGAAGTGCCGTGTCCTGTTTTTGTACAACTTTTATTTTCTGGTAATAATAAACCGCACAGCAGCGCATTCATTTTTTTACTCGCAGTGCTGTGT
>NW_024472484.1:0-3305 GCF_017654505.1 Polyodon spathula | reverse complement strand
ATTCATTTCTGGTCTGACGTCACCCACTACAGCCGTCTTTGTGACAGTTACACTCTCCCTTCAGTTGGAAACTTGCGTCCTGACAAGCCTTAAACTCCAAAAAGCTTGGGGTTGCGTTCTCCAGCTTTCTCAACATAGGGTGTGCATCAAGGCTTCTAGTTAACACAAGCAATGTTAACTCTTTAGGGTGATGTGAGGCGAGAGTGTATTAAATGTCCAGACAGTAATTTATGTGTACAGAAATAAAATAGTAAATTTTTATTATCTATACACAACAAAATAATTAAATAACAAAAGAAAACAAAATGGTGTGAGGGGAGGAGTGCAGGGGTGAAATCCAAAACAGACCGTGATAACTCGTCTTTAATCGTCTTCGTGGCGAACCACACATAAACAAAAAAAGACAATAGAAATGTTAGTGTTTTTTTTTTTAAATCCCACTGCACCAACCTAGTCTCTCCCTCCACCCGTTACCTATTTTACTTTCGGACCAACCCCGAACACAGTAGTACATTCCCTTTAGTATGTAATGTCCCGCCTCTGTAGTCAGTGGAACACCAATCCCCAACTGGCAAGTGTCCTTATCCTTCACTTGACTCCAGTGGCTGGAATTTACATACTCGTACTTCCACCCCTCACCAAGGTGCTGCCCCTCAAAAGATGACTTTTGCCATAGTCACGAGATCTTGGTAAGGGAAGTCCCGAGTTGGTTTGATGCCATCTACTGTCGGGAGGCTGAATCACAGACCGAAATCCCTTTGACTCATCACAGGTGATGATTCAATAAAGGATACATTATCAGTTTACAGCATCTCTCCAGTAGAGACTCTCATGACACTAGGAACAGGCGTCACTCTCTACCAGGTGTGTATCAAGTTTGTGAAAGCCGTGACTTGTCTATGTGCTATAGGCAAATGGGTACTGCAAGAAATCCCAGGCTTGTCATAAGTGAGTCTGGTGACAGGCTTTATGGTTCTCTTGGCTCTCACAGGACCACCACTAACTTCAGGTTGCTCCTCCTCAACAGCCTCTGGTTGAGCTAATTGTTCCGCAACATCAGTATTGGGTGTTGTTTCATCTTGGTCTGAGTGAAACGTCACTGGAATATCTGCATGATGAAAATCAGGAGCACTTAACCAGAGTTTCTGCTTTCACCAGCAGCAACATTTCCCTCCATGTCTGTAGGCACGTGTGAGCCGTCTTCTACCTGCAGTATTGGAGGACTTGCATTTTCAAACCTCAAACTTGTTGGCTCAGGGTAGCCAATATCTTTATCAAAACTACTGTCTTCCTTTGACTTCAGAAGAACATGAGGATGATAAGTCCATCATAACTACTAACCTTTTAGGTTCCTATGTCAGACCAGGTCCGACATTACAATTTTCCCTTTCCTGATGTCATCAAAAAAATGTAAAGCACAGATCTCCAGCCGTTTTTTCTCTGGAAAAAGCTGAGAAAACCTTTCAATGGCCAAATGAGACCAATAAGAGCCAAATGAAACCCTAAAAAAAGAAAAAAAGGGGCATATCTGAAGCAATAGAGCTATCCCCTGCACCACAGAGATAACACGGACACATAACATTGGAGATATATGTTTGGTGATAAAACCAGTGATCAGGAGAGGATTTATCAGTATGCACGTTTATAAAGAGGTATGTGAAAAATACAGTGAACAAGGGGTGGGCCTTGGCTGGAGATGCAGTACTGATGTCGTTTTACCATGCAATGCCTTTTAAACCTGTTTTACTCTGAAAAAAAATAAACAGCGCTGTGGCAGGCTGGCGAGTGGATAGAGGCCCAGAGACAGACTGCAGTTCAAAAAAATAACTATTTTATTATAAATAAACAAAAATAAGTGCACAAGGGCAAAATAACAGATACTCAAACACAAATAAAGCAAAAACAAAACTCACAAAAATAAAGTTTCCAGGCTGGGCAATGCCTTCACTGGATTTAGAAAATTCAAAAACCACAAAACAAACACCAACCTGCTTCCTCAGCTCCCTCTCTCCAAATGAGAAGCAGAGGCCTCCTTTTATATCAGGTGGCTGGGCGCTGATTGATCGTTAATCAACCTAATCAACTAATCAACCCCAGCCACCTGAACATAATAAACCCAGGCAGGCAGAGGAAGTTAACCCCATCCCTGCCAATTTAAAGGGCAGAGCTTTGCTCTGCCACAAGCGCATATAAATAAACCGCGTGTGCAAAAACAAACTGGGCCTGATGCGCCTGACAAGTACTGAATAAATGGACTGCAAAGGGCTAAAGGCTGTGGGGAACTTTTTCCCTTCTTGCATAACTTTGAGTTCTTGGCGCCCTTGCTTTTCGAACCAGGGTAGTAGTTGCTCTCCCTTCCAGCTGTCTTATAGGCAGTAATTGTTTCGATGAATAGTCTTTTGCACGCCTCTCCCAATTTCAAGTCTGACATGGTATGCTGGTATGCCAGGCAGCTTCTCTTCAATCAGGTAAGGTTCAGGTTTCCATCGATCAGTTATCTTATACTTTCCAAGCAGTCACAAGTTCCTCAATAGGACATGATTCCCTGCTTGCAACTCTTGATGCAATACAGCCCTGTCATAACAAACTTTGTTTCCTTGATTTCATTTAGCAGCAGTAATAGGGAGAAACGTGTCTGGCATAATTTAGGGTACAATTGTACGCATGTACCAAAGGGACATATGTTGACTCCACTCTGTCTTCTTTGTTGGATTCAGGGTCTCTAAAGCAAGGTTCGATTAAACCATTCCAGTTGTGGGTCTCCCTGTGGGTGGTAAGGGGTTGTTCAAGATTTTCTGATTCCGACAATGTTCAGGAGTTCTCACAGTAACTTACTTTCATAATCGTTCCCCTGATCTGAGTGAATTCTCTGGGGTAGGCCATAATGTACAAAGAATTTCTCCCACAGTACATGCTCGTTGATCCTTGACTAGGACCACCAGAATGTTTCCAATTTTGTATACTAATTGCAATAGGGCTTCATTAGTGATATTGACTAATGGCGCTGCCCTTTTAGGCAATGTCTTGCGCTGTACACATCAAGGACATGATATACAGTGTTGTTCAATGTCAGCAGCCATTTTGGGCCAAAAGAACCGAGTATGGTCAAGATCTTGGGTCCTCTCAAAGCCCAGCTGTCCCATGTCATTATGCAGAGGCTTCATAACCATTTGATAATATTTACTAGGCAAAAGCAACTGCTGCCTTGTAAACTGGGAGCTAGTTTTCGGGCATTGATACAACATTGCATCATGGTCAATGAATCCCAAGTCTTGCACATCAAGGTTTTTTTGTAGGGAGCATTC
>NW_024472483.1:0-22000 GCF_017654505.1 Polyodon spathula | reverse complement strand
AAAAGATTAATTCTCAAACTGAACGCAGTTGGGTTTCAAGGAAACGCATGTACAAGGATTAGGGAGTGGTTAACATGTAGAAAACAGAAAGTACTGAATAGAGGAAAAAAACTCAGAATGGAGTGTGGTAGTATACCACAGGGATCAATATTAGGTTCCCTGCTATTCCTAATCTACATTAATGATTTAGATTCTGGTATAGTAAGCAAACTTGTTAAATTTGCAGACGACACAAAAGTAGGAGGAGCGGCAAATACTGTTGCAGCAGCAAAGGTCATTCAAAATGATCTGGACAAGATTCAGAACTGGGCAGACACATGGCAAATGACATTTAATAGAGAAAAGTGTAAGGTACTGCATGCAGGAAATAAAAATGTACATTATAAATATCATATGGGAGATATTGAAATTGGAGAAGGAATCTATGAAAAAGATTTTTGTTTTTGTTGGCTCAGAAATGTCTTCATCTAGACAATGTTGGGAAGCTATAAAAAAGGTTAACAAGATGCTCAGATACATTATGAAAAGTGTTGAATTTAAATCAAGGGAAGTAATGTTAAAACTGTACAATGCACTAGTAAGACCTCATCTGGTATAACTCCAAAAGCAAACAATGCCACGTAAGTTCCTTAGTGTTTTCCTTGTTAGGGTAGCACTGCAGAGATGGTATGACATCCAGACCATGAATGTCTTCTTTACTTAATGGGAGAAACCCAATGTCATTTATTTCACTACAACCGGGTTGTAGCATTGAAACAAAACACACATTGGTATAACTCCAAAAGCAAACAATGCCACGCAAGTTCCTTAGTGTTTTCCTCTGTTAGGGTAGCACTGCAGAGATGGTATGACATCCAGACCATGAATATCTTCTTTACTTAATGGGGAAAACCCAATGTCATTTATTTCACTACAACCGGGTTGTAGCATTGAAACAAAACACACATTGGTATAACTCCAAAAGCAAACAATGCCACGCAAGTTCCTTAGTGTTTTCCTTGTTAGGGTAGCACTGCAGAGATGGTATGACATCCAGACCATGAATGTCTTCTTTACTTAATGGGGAAAACCCAATGTCATTTATTTCACTACAACCGGGTTGTAGCATTGAAACAAAACACACATTGGTATAACTCCAAAAGCAAACAATGCCACGCAAGTTCCTTAGTGTTTTCCTTGTTAGGGTAGCACTGCAGAGATGGTATGACATCCAGACCATGAATGTCTTCTTTACTTAATGGGGGAAAACCCAATGTCATTTATTTCACTACAACCGGGTTGTAGCATTGAAACAAAACACACATTGGTATAACTCCAAAAGCAAACAATGCCACGCAAGTTCCTTAGTGTTTTCCTTGTTAGGGTAGCACTGCAGAGATTGTATGACATCCAGACCATGAATGTCTTCTTTACTTAATGGGGAAAACCCAATGTCATTTATTTCACTACAACCGGGTTGTAGCATTGAAACAAAACACACATTGGTATAACTCCAAAAGCAAACAATGCCACGCAAGTTCCTTAGTGTTTTCCTTGTTAGGGTAGCACTGCAGAGATTGTATGACATCCAGACCATGAATGTCTTCTTTACTTAATGGGGAAAACCCAATGTCATTTATTTCACTACAACCGGGTTGTAGCATTGAAACAAAACACACATTGGTATAACTCCAAAAGCAAACAATGCCACGCAAGTTCCTTAGTGTTTTCCTTGTTAGGGTAGCACTGCAGAGATGGTATGACATCCAGACCATGAATGTCTTCTTTACTTAATGGGGAAAACCCAATGTCATTTATTTCACTACAACCGGGTTGTAGCATTGAAACAAAACACACATTGGTATAACTCCAAAAGCAAACAATGCCACGCAAGTTCCTTACTGTTTTCCTTGTTAGGGTAGCACTGCAGAGATGGTATGACATCCAGACCATGAATATCTTCTTTACTTAATGGGGAAAACCCAATGTCATTTATTTCACTACAACCGGGTTGTAGCATTGAAACAAAACACACATTGGTATAACTCCAAAAGCAAACAATGCCACGCAAGTTCTTTAGTGTTTTCCTTGTTAGGGTAGCACTGCAGAGATGGTATGACATCCAGACCATGAATGTCTTCTTTACTTAATGGGGAAAACCCAATGTCATTTATTTCACTACAACCGGGTTGTAGCATTGAAACAAAACACACATTGGTATAACTCCAAAAAAACACACATTGGTATAACTCCAAAAGTCTTCTTTAAACAATGCCACAATGTCAGTTCTTTAGTGTTTTCCTTGTTAGGGTAGCACTGCAGAGATGGTATGACATCCAGACCATGAATGTCTTCTTTACTTAATGGGGAAAACCCAATGTCATTTATTTCACTACAACCGGGTTGTAGCATTGAAACAAAACACACATTGGTATAACTCCAAAAGCAAACAATGCCACGCAAGTTCCTTAGTGTTTTCCTTGTTAGGGTAGCACTGCAGAGATGGTATGACATCCAGACCATGAATGTCTTCTTTACTTAATGGGAGAAACCCAATGTCATTTATTTCACTACAACCGGGTTGTAGCATTGAAACAAAACACACATTGGTATAACTCCAAAAGCAAACAATGCCACGCAAGTTCCTTAGTGTTTTCCAGACCATGAATGTTAGGGTAGCACTGCAGAGAGTGTTTTCCTTGTTAGGGTGCACTGTAGATATTACATCCAGACCATTATTATCTTCTTTACTTAATGGGTAAAACCCAAGTCAATTATTTCATTACAACGTTGTTGTAGCATTGAAACAAAACACACATTGGTATAACTCCAAAAGCAAACAATGACACGCCATTTATTTAGTGTTTTCCTTGTTAGGGTAGCACTGCAGAGATGGTATGACATCCAGACCATGAATGTCTTCTTTACTTAATGAGAGAAACCCAATGTCATTTATTTCACTACAACCGGGTTGTAGCATTGAAACAAAACACACATTGGTATAACTCCAAAAGCAAACAATGCCACGCAAGTTCCTTAGTGTTTTCCTTGTTAGGGTAGCACTGCAGAGATGGTATGACATCCAGACCATGAATGTCTTCTTTACTTAATGGGGAAAACCCAATGTCATTTATTTCACTACAACCGGGTTGTAGCATTGAAACAAAACACACATTGGTATAACTCCAAAAGCAAACAATGCCACGCAAGTTCCTTAGTGTTTTCCTTGTTAGGGTAGCACTGCAGAGATGGTATGACATCCAGACCATGAATGTCTTCTTTACTTAATGGGGAAAACCCAATGTCATTTATTTCACTACAACCGGGTTGTTGCATTGAAACAGCAAACAAAACACACATTGGTATAACTCCAAAAGCAAACAATGCCACGCAAGTTCTTTAGTGTTTTCCTTGTTAGGGTAGCACTGCAGAGATGGTATGACATCCAGACCATGAATGTCTTCTTTACTTAATGGGGAAAACCCAATGTCATTTATTTCACTACAACCGGGTTGTAGCATTGAAACAAAACACACATTGGTATAACTCCAAAAGCAAACAATGCCACGCAAGTTCCTTAGTGTTTTCCTTGTTAGGGTAGCACTGCAGAGATGGTATGACATCCAGACCATGAATGTCTTCTTTACTTAATGGGGAAAACCCAATGTCATTTATTTCACTACAACCGGGTTGTAGCATTGAAACAAAACACACATTGGTATAACTCCAAAAGCAAACAATGCCACGCAAGTTCCTTAGTGTTTTCCTTGTTAGGGTAGCACTGCAGAGATGGTATGACATCCAGACCATGAATGTCTTCTTTACTTAATGGGAAAAACCCAATGTCATTTATTTCACTACAACCGGGTTGGTGCATTGAAACAAAACACACATTGGTATAACTCCAAAAGCAAACAATGCCACGCAAGTTCCTTAGTGTTTTCCTTGTTAGGGTAGCACTGCAGAGATGGTATGACATCCAGACCATGAATGTCTTCTTTACTTAATGGGGAAAACCCAATGTCATTTATTTCACTACAACCGGGTTGTAGCATTGAAACAAAACACACATTGGTATAACTCCAAAAGCAAACAATGCCACGCAAGTTCCTTAGTGTTTTCCTTGTTAGGGTAGCACTGCAGAGATGGTATGACATCCAGACCATGAATATCTTCTTTACTTAATGGGGAAAACCCAATGTCATTTATTTCACTACAACCGGGTTGAAGCATTGAAACAAAACACACACTAGTGTTTTCCTTGTTAGGGTAGCACTGGTCCAGTGTACACACTGGCCAAAAGTAAACATTGCCACGCCAGTTCTTTAGTGTTTTCCTTGTTAGGGTAGCACTGCAGAGATTGTATGACATCCAGACCATGAATGTCTTCTTTACTTAATGGGGAAAACCCAATGTCATTTATTTCACTACAACCGGGTTGTAGCATTGAAACAAAACACACATTGGTATAACTCCAAAAGCAAACAATGCCACGCAAGTTCCTTAGTGTTTTCCTTGTTAGGGTAGCACTGCAGAGATGGTATGACATCCAGACCATGAATGTCTTCTTTACTTAATGGGGAAAACCCAATGTCATTTATTTCACTACAACCGGGTTGTAGCATTGAAACAAAACACACATTGGTATAACTCCAAAAGCAAACAATGCCACGCAAGTTCCTTAGTGTTTTCCTTGTTAGGGTAGCACTGCAGAGATGGTATGACATCCAGACCATGAATGTCTTCTTTACTTAATGGGGAAAACCCAATGTCATTTATTTCACTACAACCGGGTTGTAGCATTGAAACAAAACACACATTGGTATAACTCCAAAAGCAAACAATGCCACGCAAGTTCCTTAGTGTTTTCCTTGTTAGGGTAGCACTGCAGAGATGGTATGACATCCAGACCATGAATGTCTTCTTTACTTAATGGGGAAAACCCAATGTCATTTATTTCACTACAACCGGGTTGTAGCATTGAAACAAAACACACATTGGTATAACTCCAAAAGCAAACAATGCCACGCAAGTTCCTTAGTGTTTTCCATGTTAGGGTAGCACTGCAGAGATGGTATGACATCCAGACCATGAATGTCTTCTTTACTTAATGGGGAAAACCCAATGTCATTTATTTCACTACAACCGGGTTGTAGCATTGAAACAAAACACACATTGGTATAACTCCAAAAGCAAACAATGCCACGCAAGTTCCTTAGTGTTTTCCTTGTTAGGGTAGCACTGCAGAGATGGTATGACATCCAGACCATGAATGTCTTCTTTACTTAATGGGGAAAACCCAATGTCATTTATTTCACTACAACCGGGTTGTAGCATTGAAACAAAACACACATTGGTATAACTCTAAAAGCAAACAATGCCACGCAAGTTCCTTATTGGTTTCCTTGTTAGTGTAGCACTGCAGAGATGGTATGACATCCAGACCATGAATGTCTTCTTTACTTAATGGGGAAAACCCAATGTCATTTATTTCACTACAACCGGGTTGTAGCATTGAAACAAAACACACATTGTCATTTATTTCACTACAACCGGGTTGAAGCATTGAAACAAAACACACATTGGTATAACTCCAAAAGCAAACAATGCCACGCAAGTTCCTTAGTGTTTTCCATGTTAGGGTAGCACTGCAGAGATTGTATGACATCCAGACCATGAATGTCTTCTTTATTTAATGGGGAAAACCCAATGTCATTTATTTCACTACAACCGGGTTGTAGCATTGAAACAAAACACACATTGGTATAACTCCAAAAGCAAACAATGCCACGTAAGTTCCTTAGTGTTTTCCTTGTTAGGGTAGCACTGCAGAGATGGTATGACATCCAGACCATGAATGTCTTCTTTACTTAATGGGAAAAACCCAATGTCATTTATTTCACTACAACCGGGTTGTAGCATTGAAACAAAACACACATTGGTATAACTCCAAAAGCAAACAATGCCACGCAAGTTCCTTAGTGTTTTCCTTGTTAGGGTAGCACTGCAGAGATGGTATGACATCCAGACCATGAATGTCTTCTTTACTTAATGGGGAAAACCCAATGTCATTTATTTCACTACAACCGGGTTGTAGCATTGAAACAAAACACACATTGGTATAACTCCAAAAGCAAACAATGCCACGTAAGTTCCTTAGTGTTTTCCTTGTTAGGGTAGCACTGCAGAGATGGTATGACATCCAGACCATGAATATCTTCTTTACTTAATGGGGAAAACCCAATGTCATTTATTTCACTACAACCGGGTTGTAGCATTGAAACAAAACACACATTGGTATAACTCCAAAAGTAAATATTGCCACGCCAGTTCTTTAGTGTTTTCCTTGTTAGGGTAGCACTGCAGAGATGGTATGACATCCAGACCATGAATGTCTTCTTTACTTAATGGGAAAAACCCAATGTCATTTATTTCACTACAACCGGGTTGTAGCATTGAAACAAAACACACATTGGTATAACTCCAAAAGCAAACAATGCCACGCAAGTTCCTTAGTGTTTTCCTTGTTAGGGTAGCACTGCAGAGATGGTATGACATCCAGACCATGAATGTCTTCTTTACTTAATGGGAGAAAACCCAATCTTTTTTAATGGGGAAAACCCAATGTCTTTACTTAATTATTTCACTACAACCGGGTGGTGCATTGAAACAAAACACACATTGGTATAACTCCAAAAGCAAACAATGCCACGCAAGTTCCTTAATGTTTTTCACGTTAGGGTAGCACTGCAGAGATGGTATGACATCCAGACCATGAATGTCTTCTTTACTTAATGGGAGGAACCCAATGTCATTTATTTCACTACAACCGGGTTGTTGCATTGAAACAAAACACACATTGGTATAACTCCAAAAGCAAACAATGCCACGCAAGTTCCTTAGTGTTTTCCTCTTTAGGGTAGCACTGCAGAGATGGTATGACATCCAGACCATGAATATCTTCTTTACTTAATGGGAAAAACCCAATGTCATTTATTTCACTACAACCTGGTTGTAGCATTGAAACAAAACACACATTGGTATAACTCCAAAAGTAAACAATGCCACGCCAGTTCTTTAGTGTTTTCCTTGTTAGGGTAGCACTGCAGAGATGGTATGACATCCAGACCATGAATGTCTTCTTTACTTAATGGGAAAAACCCAATGTCATTTATTTCACTACAACCGGGTTGTAGCATTGAAACAAAACACACATTGGTATAACTCCAAAAGCAAACAATGCCACGCAAGTTCCTTAGTGTTTTCCTTGTTAGGGTAGCACTGCAGAGATTGTATGACATCCAGACCATGAATGTCTTCTTTCTTAATGGGGAAAACCCAATGTCATTTATTTCACTACAACCGCATTGAAACAAAACACACATTGGTATAAGCCTTATTGAAACAAAACACACAATTGGTATAACTCCAAAAGCAAACAATGCCACGTAAGTTCCTTAGTGTTTTCCTTGTTAGGGTAGCACTGCAGAGATGGTATGACATCCAGACCATGAATGTCTTCTTTACTTAATGGGAAAAACCCAATGTCATTTATTTCACTACAACCGGGTTGTAGCATTGAAACAAAACACACATTGGTATAACTCCAAAAGCAAACAATGCCACGTAAGTTCCTTAGTGTTTTCCTTGTTAGGGTAGCACTGCAGAGGGTATGACATCCAGACCATGAATGTCTTCTTTACTTAATGGGAAAACCCAATGTCATTTATTTCACTACAACCGGGTTGTAGCATTGAAACAAAACACACACTTTGGTATTTCACTACAACCGGGTTGTAGCATTGAAACAAAACACACATTGGTATAACTCCAAAAGCAAACAATGCCACGCAAGTTCCTTAGTGTTTTCCTTGTTAGGGTAGCACTGCAGAGATGGTATGACATCCAGACCATGAATGTCTTCTTTACTTAATGGGGAAAACCCAATGTCATTTATTTCACTACAACCGGGTTGTAGCATTGAAACAAAACACACATTGGTATAACTCCAAAAGCAAACATTGCCACTCCAGTTCTTTAGTGTTTTCCTTGTTAGTAGCACTGCAGAGATGGTTGACATCCAGACCATGAATGTCTTCTTTACTTAGAAAACCCAATGTCATTTATTTCACTACAACCGGGTTGTGCATTGCATTGAAACAAAACACACATTGGTCCAAAATGACAATGCCACAAACAAGTTCCTTAGTGTTTTCCATGTTAGGGTAGCACTGCAGAGATTGTATGACATCCAGACCATGAATGTCTTCTTTACTTAATGGGGAAAACCCAATGTCATTTATTTCACTACAACCGGGTTGTAGCATTGAAACAAAACACACATTGGTATAACTCCAAAATGCCAAACAATTAGTGTTTTCCAAGTTAGGGTAGCACTTAGTGTTTTCCTTGTTAGGGTAGCACTGCAGAGATGGGTATGACATCCAGACCATGAATGTCTTCTTTACTTAATGCAAACAAAACCCAATGTTCATTTATTTCACTACAACCGGGTTGTAGCATTGAAACAAAACACACATGTCATTTATTTCACTATAACTCCAAAACATTGGTAAACAATGCCACAATGCCAAGTTCTTTAGTGTTTTCCTCTTTAGGGTAGCACTGTAGAGATTGTATGACATCCAGACCATGAATGTCTTCTTTACTTAATGGGGAAAACCCAATGTCATTTATTTCACTACAACCGGGTTGTAGCATTGAAACAAAACACACATTGGTATAACTCCAAAAGCAAACAATGCCACGCAAGTTCCTTAGTGTTTTCCTTGTTAGGGTAGCACTGCAGAGATGGTATGACATCCAGACCATGAATGTCTTCTTTACTTACTTAAATTGGGAAAACCCAATGTCATTTATACAACCGGGTTGTAGCATTGAAACAAAACACACATTGGTATAACTCCAAAAGCAAACAATGCCACGCAAGTTCCTTAGTGTTTTCCTTGTTAGGGTAGCACTGCAGAGATGGTATGACATCCAGACCATGAATGTCTTCTTTACTTAATGGGAAAACCCAATGTCATTTATTTCACTACAACCGGGTTGTAGCATTGAAACAAAACACACATTGGTATAACTCCAAAAGCAAACAATGCCACGCAAGTTCCTTAGTGTGTTAGGTAGCACTGCAGAGATTGTATGACATCCAGACCTTGTGTATGATAACTCCAGTATCCTTAATGTAGCACTGCAGAGATTGTTTACTTAATGTCTTCTTTACTTAATGGGGAAACCCAATGTCATTTATTTCACTACAACCGGGTTGTAGCATTGAAACAAAACACACATTGGTATAACTCCAAAAGCAAACAATGCCACGCAAGTTCTTTAGTGTTTTCCTTGTTAGGGTAGCACTGCAGAGATGGTATGACATCCAGACCATGAATGTCTTCTTTACTTAATGGGAAAAACCCAATGTCATTTATTTCACTACAACCGGGTTGTAGCATTGAAACAAAACACACATTGGTATAACTCCAAAAGCAAACAATGCCACGCAAGTTCCTTAGTGTTTTCCTTGTTAGGGTAGCACTGCAGAGATGGTATGACATCCAGACCATGAATGTCTTCTTTACTTAATGGGGAAAACCCAATGTCATTTATTTCACTACAACCGGGTTGTAGCATTGAAACAAAACACACATTGGTATAACTCCAAAAGCAAACAATGCCACGCAAGTTCCTTAGTGTTTTCCTTGTTAGGGTAGCACTGCAGAGATGGTATGACATCCAGACCATGAATGTCTTCTTTACTTAATGGGGAAAACCCAATGTCATTTATTTCACTACAACCGGGTTGTAGCATTGAAACAAAACACACATTGGTATAACTCCAAAAGCAAACAATGCCACGCAAGTTCCTTAGTGTTTTCCTTGTTAGGGTAGCACTGCAGAGATGGTATGACATCCAGACCATGAATGTCTTCTTTACTTAATGGGGAAAACCCAATGTCATTTATTTCACTACAACCGGGTTGTAGCATTGAAACAAAACACACATTGGTATAACTCCAAAAGCAAACAATGCCACGCAAGTTCTTTAGTGTTTTCCTTGTTAGGGTAGCACTGCAGAGATGGTATGACATCCAGACCATGAATGTCTTCTTTACTTAATGGGGAAAACCCAATGTCATTTATTTCACTACAACCGGGTTGTAGCATTGAAACAAAACACACATTGGTATAACTCCAAAAGCAAACAATGCCACGCAAGTTCCTTAGTGTTTTCCTTGTTAGGGTAGCACTGCAGAGATTGTATGACATCCAGACCATGAATGTCTTCTTTACTTAATGGGGAAAACCCAATGTCATTTATTTCACTACAACCGGGTTGTAGCATTGAAACAAAACACACATTGGTATAATCCAAAAGCAAACAATGCCACGTAAGTTCCTTAGTGTTTTCCTTGTTAGGGTAGCACTGCAGAGATGGTATGACATCCAGACCATGAATGTCTTCTTTACTTAATGGGGAAAACCCAATGTCATTTATTTCACTACAACCGGGTTGTAGCATTGAAACAAAACACACATTGGTATAACTCCAAAAGCAAACAATGCCACGCAAGTTCCTTAGTGTTTTCCTTGTTAGGGTAGCACTGCAGAGATGGTATGACATCCAGACCATGAATGTCTTCTTTACTTAATGGGAGAAACCCAATGTCATTTATTTCACTACAACCGGGTTGAAGCATTGAAACAAAACACACATTGGTATAAATCCAAAAGCAAACAATGCCACGCAAGTTCCTTAGTGTTTTCCTTGTTAGGGTAGCACTGCAGAGATTGTATGACATCCAGACCATGAATGTCTTCTTTACTTAATGGGGAAAACCCAATGTCATTTATTTCACTACAACCGGGTTGTAGCATTGAAACAAAACACACATTGGTATAACTCCAAAAGCAAACAATGCCACGCAAGTTCCTTAGTGTTTTCCTTGTTAGGGTAGCACTGCAGAGATGGTATGACATCCAGACCATGAATGTCTTCTTTACTTAATGGGAGAAACCCAATGTCATTTATTTCACTACAACCGGGTTGGTGCATTGAAACAAAACACACATTGGTATAACTCCAAAAGCAAACAATGCCACGTAAGTTCCTTAGTGTTTTCCTTGTTAGGGTAGCACTGCAGAGATGGTATGACATCCAGACCATGAATGTCTTCTTTACTTAATGGGGAAAACCCAATGTCATTTATTTCACTACAACCGGGTTGTAGCATTGAAACAAAACACACATTGGTATAACTCCAAAAGCAAACAATGCCACGTAAGTTCCTTAGTGTTTTCCTTGTTAGGGTAGCACTGCAGAGATGGTATGTCATCCAGACCATGAATATCTTCTTTACTTAATGGGGAAAACCCAATGTCATTTATTTCACTACAACCGGATTGTAGCATTGAAACAAAAAACACACATTGGTATAACTCCAAAAGCAAACAATGCCACGTAAGTTCCTTAGTGTTTTCCTTGTTAGGGTAGCACTGCAGAAATTGTATGACATCCAGACCGTGAATGTCTTCTTTACTTAATGGGGAAAAACCCAATGTCATTTATTTCACTACAACCGGGTTGTAGCATTGAAACAAAACACACATTGGTATAACTCCAAAAGCAAACAATGCCACGCAAGTTCCTTAGTGTTTTCCTTGTTAGGGTAGCACTGCAGAGATGGTATGACATCCAGACCATGAATGTCTTCTTTACTTAATGGGAAAAACCCAATGTCATTTATTTCACTACAACCGGGTTGTAGCATTGAAACAAAACACACATTGGTATAACTCCAAAAGCAAATAATGCTACGTAAGTTCCTTAGTGTTTTCCTTGTTAGGGTAGCACTGCAGAGATGGTATGACATCCAGACCATGAATATCTTCTTTACTTAATGGGGAAAACCCAATGTCATTTATTTCACTACAACCGGGTTGTAGCATTGAAACAAAACACACATTGGTATAACTCCAAAAGCAAACAATGCCACGCAAGTTCCTTAGTGTTTTCCTCTTTAGGGTAGCACTGCAGAGATGGTATGACATCCAGACCATGAATATCTTCTTTACTTAATGGGGAAAACCCAATGTCATTTATTTCACTACAACCGGGTTGTAGCATTGAAACAAAACACACATTGGTATAACTCCAAAAGCAAACAATGCCACGCAAGTTCCTTAGTGTTTTCCTTGTTAGGGTAGCACTGCAGAGATTGTATGACATCCAGACCATGAATGTCTTCTTTACTTAATGGGGAAAACCCAATGTCATTTATTTCACTACAACCGGGTTGTAGCATTGAAACAAAACACACATTGGTATAACTCCAAAAGCAAACAATGCCACGCAAGTTCCTTAGTGTTTTCCTTGTTAGGGTAGCACTGCAGAGATGGTATGACATCCAGACCATGAATGTCTTCTTTACTTAATGGGGAAAACCCAATGTCATTTATTTCACTACAACCGGGTTGTAGCATTGAAACAAAACACACATTGGTATAACTCCAAAAGCAAACAATGCCACGCAAGTTCCTTAGTGTTTTCCTTGTTAGGGTAGCACTGCAGAGATGGTATGACATCCAGACCATGAATGTCTTCTTTACTTAATGGGGAAAACCCAATGTCATTTATTTCACTACAACCGGGTTGTAGCATTGAAACAAAACACACATTGGTATAACTCCAAAAGCAAACAATGCCACGCAAGTTCCTTAGTGTTTTCCTTGTTAGGGTAGCACTGCAGAGATTGTATGACATCCAGACCATGAATGTCTTCTTTACTTAATGGGGAAAACCCAATGTCATTTATTTCACTACAACCGGGTTGTAGCATTGAAACAAAACACACATTGGTATAACTCCAAAAGTAAACATTGCCACGCCAGTTCTTTAGTGTTTTCCTAGTTAGGGTAGCACTGCAGAGATGGTATGACATCCAGACCATGAATGTCTTCTTTACTTAATGGGGAAAACCCAATGTCATTTATTTCACTACAACCGGGTTGTAGCATTGAAACAAAACACACATTGGTATAACTCCAAAAGCAAACAATGCCACGCAAGTTCCTTAGTGTTTTCCTTGTTAGGGTAGCACTGCAGAGATGGTATGACATCCAGACCATGAATGTCTTCTTTACTTAATGGGAAAAACCCAATGTCATTTATTTCACTACAACCGGGTTGGTGCATTGAAACAAAACACACAATGGTATAACTCCAAAAGTAAACATTGCCACGTCAGTTCTTTAGTGTTTTCCTCTTTAGGGTAGCACTGCAGAGATGGTATGACATCCAGACCATGAATGTCTTCTTTACTTAATGGGAGAAACCCAATGTCATTTATTTCACTACAACCGGGTTGTAGCATTGAAACAAAACACACATTGGTATAACTCCAAAAGCAAACAATGCCACGCAAGTTCCTTAGTGTTTTCCTTGTTAGGGTAGCACTGCAGAGATGGTATGACATCCAGACCATGAATGTCTTCTTTACTTAATGGGGAAAACCCAATGTCATTTATTTCACTACAACCGGGTTGTAGCATTGAAACAAAACACACATTGGTATAACTCCAAAAGCAAACAATGCCACGCAAGTTCCTTAGTGTTTTCCTTGTTAGGGTAGCACTGCAGAGATGGTATGACATCCAGACCATGAATGTCTTCTTTACTTAATGGGGAAAACCCAATGTCATTTATTTCACTACAACCGGGTTTGTAGCATTGAAACAAAACACACATTGGTATAACTCCAAAAGCAAACAATGCCACGCAAGTTCCTTAGTGTTTTCCTTGTTAGGGTAGCACTGCAGAGATGGTATGACATCCAGACCATGAATGTCTTCTTTACTTAATGGGGAAAACCCAATGTCATTTATTTCACTACAACCGGGTTGTAGCATTGAAACAAAACACACATTGGTATAACTCCAAAAGCAAACAATGCCACGCAAGTTCCTTAGTGTTTTCCTTGTTAGGGTAGCACTGCAGAGATTGTGTGACATCCAGACCATGAATGTCTTCTTTACTTAATGGGGAAAACCCAATGTCATTTATTTCACTACAACCGGGTTGTAGCATTGAAACAAAACACACATTGGTATAACTCCAAAAGCAAACAATGCCACGCAAGTTCCTTAGTGTTTTCCTTGTTAGGGTAGCACTGCAGAGATGGTATGACATCCAGACCATGAATGTCTTCTTTACTTAATGGGGAAAACCCAATGTCATTTATTTCACTACAACCGGGTTGTAGCATTGAAACAAAACACACATTGGTATAACTCCAAAAGCAAACAATGCCACGCAAGTTCCTTAGTGTTTTCCTCTTTAGGGTAGCACTGCAGAGATGGTATGACATCCAGACCATGAATGTCTTCTTTACTTAATGGGAGAAACCCAATGTCATTTATTTCACTACAACCGGGTTGGTGCATTGAAACAAAACACACATTGGTATAACTCCAAAAGCAAACAATGCCACGCAAGTTCCTTAGTGTTTTCCATGTTAGGGTAGCACTGCAGAGATTGTGTGATATCCAGACCATGAATGTCTTCTTTACTTAATGGGGAAAACCCAATGTCATTTATTTCACTACAACCGGGTTGTAGCATTGAAACAAAACACACATTGGTATAACTCCAAAAGCAAACAATGCCACGCAAGTTCCTTAGTGTTTTCCTTGTTAGGGTAGCACTGCAGAGATGGTATGACATCCAGACCATGAATGTCTTCTTTACTTAATGGGAAAACCCAATGTCATTTATTTCACTACAACCGGGTTGTAGCATTGAAACAAAACACACATTGGTATAACTCCAAAAGCAAACAATGCCACGCAAGTTCCTTAGTGTTTTCCTTGTTAGGGTAGCACTGCAGAGATGGTATGACATCCAGACCATGAATGTCTTCTTTACTTAATGGGGAAAACCCAATGTCATTTATTTCACTACAACCGGGTTTGTAGCATTGAAACAAAACACACATTGGTATAACTCCAAAAGCAAACAATGCCACGCAAGTTCCTTAGTGTTTTCCTTGTTAGGGTAGCACTGCAGAGATGGTATGACATCCAGACCATGAATGTCTTCTTTACTTAATGGGGAAAACCCAATGTCATTTATTTCACTACAACCGGGTTGTAGCATTGAAACAAAACACACATTGGTATAACTCCAAAAGCAAACAATGCCACGCAAGTTCCTTAGTGTTTTCCTTGTTAGGGTAGCACTGCAGAGATGGTATGACATCCAGACCATGAATGTCTTCTTTACTTAATGGGGAAAACCCAATGTCATTTATTTCACTACAACCGGGTTGTAGCATTGAAACAAAACACACATTGGTATAACTCCAAAAGCAAACAATGCCACGCAAGTTCCTTAGTGTTTTCCTCGTTAGGGTAGCACTGCAGAGATGGTATGACATCCAGACCATGAATATCTTCTTTACTTAATGGGGAAAACCCAATGTCATTTATTTCACTACAACCGGGTTGTAGCATTGAAACAAAACACACATTGGTATAACTCCAAAAGCAAACAATGCCACGTAAGTTCCTTAGTGTTTTCCTTGTTAGGGTAGCACTGCAGAGATGGTATGACATCCAGACCATGAATGTCTTCTTTACTTAATGGGAAAACCCAATGTCATTTATTTCACTACAACCGGGTTGTAGCATTGAAACAAAACACACATTGGTATAACTCCAAAAGCAAACAATGCCACGCAAGTTCCTTAGTGTTTTCCATGTTAGGGTAGCACTGCAGAGATTGTGTGATATCCAGACCATGAATGTCTTCTTTACTTAATGGGGAAAACCCAATGTCATTTATTTCACTACAACCGGGTTGTAGCATTGAAACAAAACACACATTGGTATAACTCCAAAAGCAAACAATGCCACGCAAGTTCCTTAGTGTTTTCCTTGTTAGGGTAGCACTGCAGAGATGGTATGACATCCAGACCATGAATGTCTTCTTTACTTAATGGGGAAAACCCAATGTCATTTATTTCACTACAACCGGGTTGGTGCATTGAAACAAAACACACATTGGTATAACTCCAAAAGCAAACAATGCCACGCAAGTTCCTTAGTGTTTTCCTTGTTAGGGTAGCACTGCAGAGATGGTATGACATCCAGACCATGAATATCTTCTTTACTTAATGGGGAAAACCCAATGTCATTTATTTCACTACAACCGGGTTGTAGCATTGAAACAAAACACACATTGGTATAACTCCAAAAGCAAACAATGCCACGCAAGTTCCTTAGTGTTTTCCATGTTAGCGTAGCACTGCAGAGATTGTGTGATATCCAGACCATGATTGTCATGTTTACTTAATGGGGAAAACCCAATGTTATTTATTTCACTACAACCGGGTTGTAGCATTGAAACAAAACACACATTGGTATAACTCCAAAAGCAAACAATGCCACGCAAGTTCCTTAGTGTTTTCCTTGTTAGGGTAGCACTGCAGAGATGGTATGACATCCAGACCATGAATGTCTTCTTTACTTAATGGGAAAACCCAATGTCATTTATTTCACTACAACCGGGTTGTAGCATTGAAACAAAACACACATTGGTATAACTCCAAAAGCAAACAATGCCACGCAAGTTCCTTAGTGTTTTCCTTGTTAGGGTAGCACTGCAGAGATGGTATGACATCCAGACCATGAATGTCTTCTTTACTTAATGGGGAAAACCCAATGTCATTTATTTCACTACAACCGGGTTGTAGCATTGAAACAAAACACACATTGGTATAACTCCAAAAGCAAACAATGCCACGCAAGTTCCTTAGTGTTTTCCTTGTTAGGGTAGCACTGCAGAGATGGTATGACATCCAGACCATGAATGTCTTCTTTACTTAATGGGAGAAAACCCAATGTCATTTATTTCACTACAACCGGGTTGTAGCATTGAAACAAAACACACATTGGTATAACTCCAAAAGCAAACAATGCCACGCAAGTTCCTTAGTGTTTTCCTTGTTAGGGTAGCACTGCAGAGATGGTATGACATCCAGACCATGAATGTCTTCTTTACTTAATGGGGAAAACCCAATGTCATTTATTTCACTACAACCGGGTTGTAGCATTGAAACAAAACACACATTGGTATAACTCCAAAAGCAAACAATGCCACGCAAGTTCCTTAGTGTTTTCCATGTTAGGGTAGCACTGCAGAGATTGTGTTACATCCAGACCATGATTATCTTCTTTACTTAATGGGTAAAACCCAAGTCATTTATTTCATTACAACGTTGTTGTAGCATTGAAACAAAACACACATTGGTATAACTCCAAAAGCAAACAATGCCACGCAAGTTCCTTAGTGTTTTCCTTGTTAGGGTAGCACTGCAGAGATGGTATGACATCCAGACCATGAATGTCTTCTTTACTTAATGGGGAAAACCCAATGTCATTTATTTCACTACAACCGGGTTGTAGCATTGAAACAAAACACACATTGGTATAACTCCAAAAGCAAACAATGCCACGCAAGTTCTTTAGTGTTTTCCTTGTTAGGGTAGCACTGCAGAGATGGTATGACATCCAGACCATGAATGTCTTCTTTACTTAATGGGGAAAACCCAATGTCATTTATTTCACTACAACCGGGTTGTAGCATTGAAACAAAACACACATTGGTATAACTCCAAAAGCAAACAATGCCACGCAAGTTCCTTAGTGTTTTCCTTGTTAGGGTAGCACTGCAGAGATTGTATGACATCCAGACCATGAATGTCTTCTTTACTTAATGGGGAAAACCCAATGTCATTTATTTCACTACAACCGGGTTGTAGCATTGAAACAAAACACACATTGGTATAACTCCAAAAGCAAACAATGCCACGCAAGTTCCTTAGTGTTTTCCTTGTTAGGGTAGCACTGCAGAGATGGTATGACATCCAGACCATGAATGTCTTCTTTACTTAATGGGGAAAACCCAATGTCATTTATTTCACTACAACCGGGTTGTAGCATTGAAACAAAACACACATTGGTATAACTCCAAAAGCAAACAATGCCACGCAAGTTCCTTAGTGTTTTCCTTGTTAGGGTAGCACTGCAGAGATGGTATGACATCCAGACCATGAATATCTTCTTTACTTAATGGGGAAAACCCAATGTCATTTATTTCACTACAACCGGGTTGTAGCATTGAAACAAAACACACATTGGTATAACTCCAAAAGCAAACAATGCCACGCAAGTTCCTTAGTGTTTTCCTTGTTAGGGTAGCACTGCAGAGATGGTATGACAAACAGACCATGAATGTCTTCTTTACTTAATGGGGAAAACCCAATGTCATTTATTTCACTACAACCGGGTTGTAGCATTGAAACAAAACACACATTGGTATAACTCCAAAAGCAAACAATGCCACGCAAGTTCTTTAGTGTTTTCCTTGTTAGGGTAGCACTGCAGAGATTGTATGACATCCAGACCATGAATGTCTTCTTTACTTAATGGGGAAAACCCAATGTCATTTATTTCACTACAACCGGGTTGGTGCATTGAAACAAAACACACATTGGTATAACTCCAAAAGCAAACAATGCCACGCAAGTTCCTTAGTGTTTTCCTTGTTAGGGTAGCACTGCAGAGATGGTATGACATCCAGACCATGAATGTCTTCTTTACTTAATGGGGAAAACCCAATGTCATTTATTTCACTACAACCGGGTTGTAGCATTGAAACAAAACACACATTGGTATAACTCCAAAAGCAAACAATGCCACGCCAGTTCCTTAGTGTTTTCCTTGTTAGGGTAGCACTGCTTGTTAGGGTAGCACTGCAGAGATGGTATGACATCCAGACCATGAATGTCTTCTTTACTTAATGGGGGAAAACCCAATGTCATTTATTTCACTACAACCGGGTTGTAGCATTGAAACAAAACACACATTGGTATAACTCCAAAAGCAAACAATGCCACGTAAGTTCCTTAGTGTTTTCCATGTTAGGGTAGCACTGCAGAAATTGTATGACATCCAGACCGTGAATGTCTACTTTACTTAATGGGGAAAACCCAATATCATTTATTTCACTACAACCGGGTTGTAGCATTGAAACAAAACACACATTGGTATAACTCCAAAAGCAAACAATGCCACGCCAGTTCTTTAGTGTTTTCCTTGTTAGGGTAGCACTGCAGAGATTGTATGACATCCAGACCATGAATGTCTTCTTTACTTAATGGGGAAAACCCAATGTCATTTATTTCACTACAACCGGGTTGTAGCATTGAAACAAAACACACATTGGTATAACTCCAAAAGCAAACAATGCCACGCAAGTTCCTTAGTGTTTTCCTTGTTAGGGTAGCACTGCAGAGATGGTATGACATCCAGACCATGAATGTCTTCTTTACTTAATGGGAGAAAACCCAATGTCATTTATTTCACTACAACCGGGTTGTAGCATTGAAACAAAACACACATTGGTATAACTCCAAAAGCAAACAATGCCACGCAAGTTCCTTAGTGTTTTCCTTGTTAGGGTAGCACTGCAGAGATTGTATGACATCCAGACCATGAATGTCTTCTTTACTTAATGGGGAAAACCCAATGTCATTTATTTCACTACAACCGGGTTGTAGCATTGAAACAAAACACACATTGGTATAACTCCAAAAGCAAACAATGCCACGCAAGTTCCTTAGTGTTTTCCTTGTTAGGGTAGCACTGCAGAGATGGTATGACATCCAGACCATGAATGTCTTCTTTACTTAATGGGAGAAAACCCAATGTCATTTATTTCACTACAACCGGGT
Source organism: Polyodon spathula (assembly GCF_017654505.1). NCBI lineage: Eukaryota > Metazoa > Chordata > Actinopteri > Acipenseriformes > Polyodontidae > Polyodon > Polyodon spathula. Next base: position 2,210 of record NW_024472483.1, on the reverse strand, counting down.
TGTAGCATTGAAACAAAACACACATTGGTATAACTCCAAAAGCAAACAATGCCACGCAAGTTCCTTAGTGTTTTCCATGTTAGGGTAGCACTGCAGAGATTGTGTGATATCCAGACCATGAATGTCATGTTTACTTAATGGGGAAAACCCAATGTCATTTATTTCACTACAACCGGGTTGTAGCATTGAAACAAAACACACATTGGTATAACTCCAAAAGCAAACAATGCCACGCAAGTTCCTTAGTGTTTTCCTTGTTAGGGTAGCACTGCAGAGATGGTATGACATCCAGACCATGAATGTCTTCTTTACTTAATGGGGAAAACCCAATGTCATTTATTTCACTACAACCGGGTTGTAGCATTGAAACAAAACACACATTGGTATAACTCCAAAAGCAAACAATGCCACGCAAGTTCCTTAGTGTTTTCCTTGTTAGGGTAGCACTGCAGAGATGGTATGACATCCAGACCATGAATGTCTTCTTTACTTAATGGGGAAAACCCAATGTCATTTATTTCACTACAACCGGGTTGTAGCATTGAAACAAAACACACATTGGTATAACTCCAAAAGCAAACAATGCCACGCAAGTTCCTTAGTGTTTTCCTTGTTAGGGTAGCACTGCAGAGATGGTATGACATCCAGACCATGAATGTCTTCTTTACTTAATGGGGAAAACCCAATGTCATTTATTTCACTACAACCGGGTTGTAGCATTGAAACAAAACACACATTGGTATAACTCCAAAAGCAAACAATGCCACGCAAGTTCCTTAGTGTTTTCCTTGTTAGGGTAGCACTGCAGAGATTGTATGATATCCAGACCATGAATGTCTTCTTTACTTAATGGGGAAAACCCAATGTCATTTATTTCACTACAACCGGGTTGTAGCATTGAAACAAAACACACATTGGTATAACTCCAAAAGCAAACAATGCCACGCAAGTTCCTTAGTGTTTTCCTTGTTAGGGTAGCACTGCAGAGATGGTATGACATCCAGACCATGAATGTCTTCTTTACTTAATGGGAGAAACCCAATGTCATTTATTTCACTACAACCGGGTTGGTGCATTGAAACAAAACACACATGTCTGCTGTAAACATCTTTGGTTTGTGTTGAAACTGTGCTGACTGTGAGACTTGACACGTTCTGACTGTGTGCTGTGTACTGACACTGTGCTCTGTGCTGACTGTGTTCTGTGCTGACTTAGTGTGCGAAGATGTGCTTACAATGCTCTGTTGACATAGTTAGTTCTCTGTAGTGACACTGCTCTGTACTAACACTGCTGACTCTGACTGTTCTCACTCTGTCCTTCACTATGCTGGCTATGTGATGAATGTGTGTTCTGTGCTGAACGTGCTCTGTGCCGACACTGTGCTAACCATTGCTGACTGTGCTCTGCACTGAGTCTGCGTGACCGTGCTATGTGCCGAAACTGTGCTGACTGTGGTCGATTCAGTGCTGTGCTGGCTGTGCTCTGTACTGACACTGTGCTCTCTACTAATACTGTGCTGACTCTGTCCTTACGCTATGCTGGCTTTGTGCTGACTGTGTGCTCTGTGCTGGCCGTGCTGTCTCTGTGCGCTGTGCTGACAAAGTGCTGACTGTGCTCTATACTGACACTGTAACTGTGCTGACTGTAGTTGGGGCTGACTTTATGCACTATGCGCACATGTGCTGACAGTAAGCTCTGTGCTGATACAGTACTGACTCTGTGCTAACTGTGCTCTGCGCTGACTCTGTGCTTAGTCTACGCTGACTGTACATTTTACTCTGTGCTGATAGTGTTGACTCGGTACTCTGTGCTGACACTGCTTACTCTGTGCTAACACTGTGCTGAATCTTTGCTTTGTGCTGACATTCTGCTGACTCTGTGCTCTTTTCTGACATTGTATTGACTGTGCACTTGACTCAGTGCTGACTGTGTGCTCTGTGCTGACTATGTGATCTGTACTGCTCTATGCTGTGTGCTGTCACTGTGTTGACGCTGTGCTCTGTGCTGACACTGTGTTGACTCTCCTCACTCTGTCCTTAACTGTGCTGACTGTGTGCTGACACTATGCTTACTCAGTGCATGCTCTGTCGTCTGTTCTAGCTCATGCTCTGTGCGGACTTGTGCTGACACTCAGCTCTGTGCTAACTGTGTTCACTCTGTCTTTACTCTGTGCAGTGATGGCACTGTGCTCACACTGTGCTGCCTCTGTG
>NW_024472482.1:0-9879 GCF_017654505.1 Polyodon spathula | reverse complement strand
AATACTAATTTGAACTGTCGAAAGATCTGCTCCACAGTTTCTCTAATTTCTGTTTATTTACATAGTAGTTATTTAGTAAATACATGTGTACTTACACATCACTATAATGTTATTGTGCACTGTTACACACTTAATGTGTAAAGGCAGGTAACAGGAATCTCAGAAATCAAAGAACACTGTGTGAATGCTTTCTGCACATGTCTATTACTCAAACTCAAAGCAAAAGCAAATGATCAAAGATATGTCACCTAATATAGACTTCTAAAAAACAGGCTATTGATTCAGTGCTTTGGACACCTACAGACAAATTTCCTCTCCCCACCAGGTTCTTCCCTGAACTGACCAGTATTACCTGTAAAGCATTACCTGTGTTGATCATGCATTTTTTAGGTAGTGTGGATAGGGTGACCAGTCTTTACCCTTTTATACAGTATATGTGGCCAGTTTAAAATGGCAATTAATTATCCAGTTTACTTGCCCACATTCTCATGTGTTTTTGGGTTCTGCTCCAATCAGGCCAGACTTACCTCAATCCAGCTACAGTACATTATCACATGGATGACTTGCCTGAGACAACAAGCAAATTAGCAAATTAGTAACTTTCTTGTTGATTTTCAGTGTTTGTGATGGAATGTCCACTGGTCTGGAATAGAGACCACAATGACTGTAGATTTTCCATGTTGTTTTTTTTCTCCTTTCTATAAAGGCAACTTTTTGATGGCACATGGAGTTACCGTTATAAGCAGATCATTTGATTCTATTTTTAAATTACAGCTAAACACATGCCTCCATCTGTTCATATGCCTTTGTTGTCTGCTTGGTATTTCCAATGGTGTTGCAGGTATCCTGTTTATAATAAATGAGGTTCGCATCCAGCTTTGGACATTATCTGAAGGAGTGTTGGGCCTCAGGAACTAATCCAAACTCCCCAGAACCTTTTCTTCACTCTAGCCAAGTCTCCACCAGATTGTTCCTGTCAGTTGACACACTCTCACAACTGATAAGCAGGTATTTGACTTTCACAAGTCTCTTGCCATCTCAGTTTGCATACTTTCAATCGAGGTTACAATATCCTTGTTCTGTATTCATATGCTTGTTGTACGTTGGGCTAACTTTGCATTCAAAGCACTGCTCAGTTCATCCTTCAGCTGAGGATTACCTATTTCTGTCGCATGTCTGTTTTGTCTTAAAGGAAGGATTTGTAAGAAAAATAATAAAAAGCCTATTTAAAGCTAGTGAAAGAGTCAGTCTGGTTAATCTTTTAGATTTGTATTCTCTCTCCGTCACGGTATCTGCATGTTTTACATTGTTAGAGAGCAACAGAACATTTACCACCCGAGCCTGAAATACTGTATTTTAGTGCGTTTGTCTGTTTAACCCATGCAGTTTAAGACCTGCATATGAATAATTACTGGGAATATTTTTTCTTTTCTCTGGACATTTGCGAACCTACGTTATCTCCTGTGTATGCAAATTAACTGCAGAGCCAGTTTTATTTTAAGCCAATACTCAAAGCTTTGTTTACATTTTCAAAGGTGAGAGTCCATAATTAGGATTCAAACCCCAAGCCTTTTTAATACTGCTACTTCATTCTCAAAAGGCCCATAAAGCCTGAAATGTTGTATGTTTGTGATAGGTACTAATTTTTAACACTGATAACTAAACACACCCCGAATGTTACTGCTGTGTTGTGAACAATAACCTAAAAAGAGCTATTGCCAAATAGGGGACAGTACCATAGTGGGGTTGTATTATTGCTATTAGATTAGTCATATCATTCATAACTATATAACACTCAATTGTGCTTAACTTAGAAAGACTAAAAGAAAGTCAAATTAGGGGGGAATGGCTGGAAAGTAAGAATCCGATCAATTAGATCAATTGAATAGACCCCATTGCTGTTTTTCTGTTAGTGTCCAGAGACCGGAAATTGATTTAATGTCAAGTGAAGCACAAAGTATCAAAACCATTCTGTTTAAAGAATGACTATTATGGAGCTTGGAAAGTGACATTTTGAAACCTAGAAAATGTATAACTAAATTGTGCCAATAACAACAAAGGAAACAACATGCATACTAGAAACATGAAAGGCAGTTTGTTCCACAAACTTTGCTTACAAGTAAGAAAGTGACCTTAGCACATGCACAGTATGTACAGCACATCTTGTATATATAAAGTATATGAACTAGCTGTCCACCTGGCTCTTCAGAACAAATGAACAATGCATTTAGAACCATGCAACATATACAGTGCTCTATGTAAGAGATTGCATAAAACAATGTGTTAAGCCATATCAAAAAATTACACACAAGCACAGAGAAATAACATTGTATTTTTTAAAACACAATTGTTTTATAACTAGCACTTCAGTGAGGAGGTCATTATGCTGACCCGAGGTGTGCAATTATAGCAGGATATTGGACACTTGCTTAGTCCTCTATGTTTTTATAAGGTACCATTTTGCATGCATCTCCTGGGAAAATTACACACCTCTCCCTTTGTGTGGTTCTGTTTCTATTATCTTGAGATCTTGCCTTGACCAGTGAAAGAGTCACTCCATATCAACTTGTCTCACTTAAATATTAATATTATATGGTACACCATATCATTAACATTGTATGCAGAAATTACTGAGTAATTACTCAGGAATGCTAATTGAGCAACAATTAACAATTCTACGTTGCCATGGAAACAGAATGCTATTTTGAAAAAAATATCCTTTTAATCTTCATTTACAGATATGTAGGTATGTGCAAAAAAGTTATATTCCTACAATGTACATGTCACTGTATATAATTCCCCTTTTTTGCTTTACTATCACTAACATCCCATATGATAATTTCACTTAGTATAGGTTGTGTCAGCAATATCGTACAGTATAGCCATGTGGTCTAAGCTGAGTTTGCCCAGCAACCCCTCCCTCAGTTTCCTGCATACATACACTGGGTGCTGGGTGTGGATGGGTGTGTGTGTGTGTGTTTGTGTGTGTTGTGGGGGTGTGGATACTATGAAAATATACATTATTTCAACAGTTTATAAATAAAGACAACATAAATAAATACATGTAAACATCTTGTTCAACATTTTTTGTTAATCTATGAGATTTTTCATTGCCTCTGGCACCTACTGGACCTTGTGCTGGCAGTCTACCATTTGAGACAATGGAAAACCAGTGCAGGTGATACTGGATTTGTAAACTAAAGTAGTATTAGGAATCTTATTACAGAAAACATGGACGATTGAGAACTGCTTTAAAGGTAAGATATTTGCATCCTTTTCCTTTTTAAATATATGTTTTATATTTAGTGGATTTCTATAAAATGTCAACAGTTAGATTATCCTACATGTGAAAAGTTGAGTGAATTCAGCAATTACAGGTTAAAGTCATTCAATTTTAGGATACCTGACACTAGGGTGAGGCTTAATTACAACTTGCTTTTTTGGCCCACAGCACATACTCTGCAGTAGGGCTGTTCAATTATGTCGTGCTTAAACAACACAGAGCACAAAATACTGAAGTCTGCTTAAATTGAGCAGGAACCGTTGCCCTACAGTGAGATCTCAAACACAGCCGCAGCCCAGCTGCTGTGGTTTGTAGAAACTGCTGCAGTGTAAACTAGCTGCAGGTGGAAGTGGAACAGATGACACTTAATGTAAGGCAATGAATCTTATTTCTCTGAGAAAAAAGAGACTAGACAAGCATATTGTTATGCACCGGTATGTAAAATCAAGGCTTAGGACTGTAACTGCAAAACCAATTTGTATTTCTTGTAGTACAAAGTTAAATATTTATGTTGATTTGTTTTAGTTAGCATTTTTACAATTATTTTACCTCTGACTACTACCACTGGATGGCTCAAACCAGGGTTTGCATAAAAACAAATAAATACTCCAACTGTTAATAATGAGTTATGAAATGACCTGATCCATTAACCCATCTACAGCCTATTGCCTTTAGAATATTAGCAGTAGAAACTATGGTGTAGGTGTGCTAAAGTGGTGCGCCTGTCGCAATAGTCGCAAACCAGTCTGCAAACAAGTAAGTCTAGGGTGAAATGTACTAAACAAGAGCAATGCTATTTGTGTCCTCTTCAGGTGAAAGTAGGAAAGATAAAATTAAGGGCAATGGAACCTTAAACTATTGAAATATTTTATATTATATATATATATTATATATATATATATATATATATATATATATATATATATATTATAATGTATCATGGTACCATGTATACAATAACAGTATCAGTATGCAATGTATAGATGACTTAACAAAAACAATGTATAGATCTTTCTAAGAAGATGCAACAAATATTTCAATTAGTATAATGCAGCTCTTTTCGTTAACACATTTTATCTTATTACATGCAACAAAATGGAAGCTTTTCTAAATGTTGCAGATTGCGGTATGTTTGTGCTGAGCCTGGCCCATCTTGGTACATACCCCTATGAGTTTTAATCTTGATGGCTTCCTTTGATCGATTAATAAGAGTGAGTCAGTGATCAATTAATCAACCTGTTCCCTATGAAATGGAACAATAGTAGTAGCCTACCTCAAGATATTCAGTAAAATAAGAACATCCCAGGACAAAGACAGATGTTTCAGTAAATGATAACATTTAAATTGCTGTTTATTTAATGAAAGGGCTGACTTTTTGTATTTGTTGTTTACAGAAAAAAGACTTGATTACCACTTTTATACACCAAAGTAAGGAATGAACACACATTAGGCACATATATAATATTATGGCAGTTACAAGCCAAGCTTCATTAATGTTTGTTACATAGAAATTAACATAGATTCCTTTTAATTACTGCCAGTAATAAATTACACCAAATGATATGTGAACAAGATCTGTATAAGAAAACAGATATACATCCAAAATGTAAGCTTGTATACATTTTATATGAAACCTGGAAATATTATTATTATTATTATTATTATTATTATTATTATAACAAACCGTCTACGGCCTTAAGTTTCAAAGCGACCTTACACAATGTTACAATGTCCCCGTGTTATGTTCCAATACAGGTTCCAGTGCAATAAATTTAGTCCATATACAGTATATTTCTAGATCGGTTGCCCAAAAGTTTTGCATCACCCTGATAAATAAACTTATTAAATTAACCTGCTGAATAATGTTAATTTAACATATGAAATTACATGCCACTTTATAGTTTTCCATATAATTAGCGAAAAACTGACTAAAAATGGAAAACTGTACCATTTTTAACATGAAATAATGTACTACTATATATGGTTCCGTAGACTAGACTTTTACAATATAATTTTGTAGTTTCTTTGATTACATGATGTTAAATAAAATATCTAAATTATGTTCATATAGTTTCTTTTTTAGTCTCAATCCTAAAATTCTAGGTGATTCAAAACATTTGGCCATAGCTGTAGACAGACAGATAGACACCCTCAATTTAAGCATGTATACATTTTAAAAACTGTAAACAAAGGTAATAATTATAATTACATAAATTCACAGTATGTGGAAGATATGTATTGACACCTGCATTATATCCCTTTGGAGGTAATAAGGACCATTTTATTATTCAAGCTGGGTTTTGGGGGATTATCTTGGATAGGAAGGTAAGTATACATGGCCATCTTTGACCGGTGACGTGACATCTTTTTTCTATGTCAACAGTAAAAGGCAGGAGCAGAGTTGCATGTCTCATTTAAAAGGCAATAACACAGTATGTGCAGTTCTAGAGTCCAAGATGATGGATTGTTGAGAGTTGGAAGGTGTCAAGGTTATTCCTCGAGTAAGAGTCAATCTACGAGCTTATGGTCCACTTATTGTGCCCCAATCCCCTGGTATTTGTCACTTAAATTTTTCTTTGGAATATACTTATTGGTTAGCAATGGCATGGATTATTTTGCTTGACACCATAGTAAAAAAAAAAAAAAAGGCAGTCAGTCCATTCAAGCAATTTAATTTCAGAATTGGGATCTAGTTTGGGGCTAGCAATAAAAACAGGGACAACTCAGTATTGAGCAGTTAAAGCCGACTCAAAACCAAGGGCTTATTACCAGGGTCTTGTAGTAAAAACATTAAATATGGAAAACTCTGTACTATGGGGTTTGTGCCAATTTCAATACAAACAACTTGGAATTGGGTTCTGCTGAATGAAACAGAAGAGTTTTTATTTTCCAGCTTGCACCCCTTTCAATTCAATTTCAAAACTGGCTCGCTGTTTGTGGCTGCCATCTGGTAGATCCGTATTCATCATAAACGTTTGTGTTATTTAAAACAAATAAATAAATAAATACATAAAAAAACATTCAAATATTTCATTTTTTTTTAATTCAAGGATACAGTGAATGTTAGACATGTCTGTTAATTGAATTATCCTAAAACTATGTGTCCTGCCAGAGAATACTTAGGACAACCTCTGAAAAGCCTAGTTTGTACTCAAAATCCTACGAAACACTATGGTTTGATATAATACATTACGTTATGATCAGAATATCAAAGGTGCACTGGATAGCATTTGTATAAGCATCACCAACCTTTGTGAAGTTTATGATTCTGATTACTGTGCTTTGTTTGGAATATCTCATTGTATTGGTGATCATATTGATCATGGTGGTTATATTGGATTGTATCTGCAATTAATTATGTTGGTCTTAGCACAGTTCCTGGTGGCCAGGTGTTCATTATGATAATATATGAAACAGACATGCCTAAAATATCATGCTTTGGTGCGTAAAACTATTTTATTAGTCAGTTACTTATTCCCCACTGGCCATAATTAATAGAAATTGATGTTCTGCCAGACTGTATTTTGTAATTATTTCCTTTGTGGAAGGAAACATTTCTCTTTTTCGTTTTGCACTTTCTCAATTAAAATAATTGAATCTTGATTCAGAGGAACCATAATCATAAAAGAACCCTTTGGTGTGTGCTGTCGTGAGGGAACAATGGTGTGCATATATTTACAATAGCAACCTGTTACTTCACCCCCCACCCCCCAATGATCCTTCACTGATACAAGCTGTGGGGTGAAAGTGGACCCCTTTAGTTTAAAATCATATTGAATTTGAGTTTCGTGTTGAGCAACCTTTTCTCTCAACTTGCATCCAGTTGTGAGCAGCAGACGACATTCTCTTTGCACAGCAGGTTTACAAATGGCACACATTCCAGCTCGACCCCTTCGTTATATGCCACTGTGACAGTGAAACCAAAATGCAACAGTTCTTCTAACATTTTCTGGCAATGTGTGACTTCCAGCTATTTTTCTATAAAAATCTGCACATTAATTGTTGTCTGTGTATATATTACAACTGTATTTTCTGCCCATCGCCTGTCTCTGTCAAGCTATAAAAGAGCATGGTATTTTGAGAAGAGAAATAAGCTGCAAGGCATGCATTTGTCCTTGCACATACTTAGCTTTCGTTCCCTCAGAAGCTGATTTGTTTCTTTATTTGATCTGGACTGTCAAATTGGATAAGCGGGACCATTATTTAAGATAATGTTAAAGGTGCTTCCTTTGCTTTAACACCTTATCTCTCGTCAACCAGGTGTCTGGCCATATAATCATATATATATATTATATATATATAGTATATATAATATATATAGATACTATATATAAATATATACTATATATTTCATAACAGTACTCATCGGCTGACACATGATCTCAGGTTTGATGAAGGCAGATTTCAAAACTATTGTACTTTTTTTTTTCTTCCTCGCAAATGAGCCCCCTACTTTCCCTATTGGTTGATGCTAGTTTACTTCACGACGTGGCGCAGAGAAAGTTTTTTTTATCTCCTTGAGTGCCGCTTCCTCCTGCCTCTGCGTGTGACCTCCTTTATTGAAAACAATTGCTTTTACCGCACTTATGAGGTTAAGTGTGAATTTCCCTTGCGCCTACTGAACCCGTGTGGCATTGACTGAACTATATTGTTTTTCCTTCTCTAATCCCTCCCGCGGGCTCTTTTCATCCTGTCTGCAAGATACAGATTTTATTTGTATCCTTTTATGAGCCTGGCTCCATTCCGATATATTCTTGACAAATAGAAAGTGTCAGTTTGTCCTTGAAGATTTTTGCAAATATAGACCTTCTAATTTTCTAATTTTCAATCCATTTTCAGTGAAATCTCATTTTGCAAAACCAAATAGAAAGCTGCTAATCCATGAGGATGACATCTCACCCATATGCATAATGAATCATCTGACAGTTTAGAGAAAACAGGGGACTTCAGCAAGACTCACGAAACTTCATGACTCAGGGTTTTAATAAAGAAACATGCTCATCATGAGGTAATTATGGGGAAATGTTTTTTTTTTAGAGCTGCTGCAGTTATGTCATTTCCAATTGATCTGTCATATCAAGCTAATATTGTACTCCTTTTGTATTACATCCCTTTTAATTATGAATGCAAGCACATATTTCCCAATTTCACAGTGCACTTGCTTGTGGATGCAATGTGAATTCCAATGTTCTAGCAGTGAAGCAGTATGTGTTTTCAGAAGCTGTGACGCTGATACCATTAACAATGCAATACATATATGCAAGCCATATCTTAAAGGTATTCCTTATATTGCAAAAGAAACTATTTTGTTGTCAAGAGGTGAACTTCAAATTAATATTTAAAAGAGACATCATTAACATTTATGGTAACACAAAAAGTGACATTAATAACAGAGCAATAAAGTGCTATCTACAGCTATGTCCAAATGTTTTGCAACTCCTAAAATTTTAACATCCTAACTCTGTCGTAGTAGATCATCATCCTCAAAAATAATAATAATAATAATAATAATAAGAATAATAATAATAATAATATAATAATATAAGCCGTAACAGTCAACACGTATTTGTAATAATTTTTAAATGAATGTGAAGGATGTAAGCCAGAAGCACAATGAAAAAGAAGAGTTGTAAAGTGGTTGGAAGTTGAAGTACAGAGGCAAGCGGTGGCTATATGGTCCAAACCTTATTCATATCCAGAAGCCATAACAGCAGTACAGTACAATGTTTCATGTTAGATTTCAAAATGTCACATTTTTTAATTTTTGTCAGTTTTTCGTTAAGTATATGGACAACTACAATGCAGTATGTAATTCAATATGTTAACAACACTGTCACAGGTTTCATTTGACTTTATTAAAAAAAATTTATTACGTTAATTAAGTCCACAAATCCCCACTACGTTGGAAAACGGTGCAGTGTATGGCAGGTGTACCAGGCAATAATGAAGAAGTATCATACTCTCAGGGGTCAACTACTACTACCTTTTACTGACACCTCGGGTTTGAAGTGATAGCCTCCTGTCTCAGGTGAGATAGTGTCAGACAATCTTCTTCAGGTAGCAGTTCCATGTTTGGTCGTTATACTTCCCTTCCCCAAGTATTTTCATACTGTGTTCACAAGCATTCCTTTAACTCCCTAGCAAGGGATCACTTTTTAATTAAGAGAATAAGAGATGATGAACAGGTAAAGTAATACTGATTGAATAATCTTTGTTACTCTACAGTAGATTAAAATATTCTCTTCTCAGCTCTTCTGTACGATATCACCATAATTAGTTCTCTGGCACGTCATCCTCTGCTTTGCAGCAGGGGAATGGAAAATAAAATCTCTGCTTTGTGTAACGGGCAGTGTTGTGTGATACACTGCCATTACAGATTCTGTCCAGTTCTCTGTGGGGGAGATGTGATGAGGTTAAAAGCTCTAAAACTACAAATGTAGACAAGCCTTTCTCTTTTGTGTACTGTGGTTTAGATGCTCGCTTGCAGTCAGCAAGGTTGCCAGTTTGCGCCCAACCTCCACCCTGTTACATTTGTTAAATGTAGGATGAGAGCCAGGTTAGCTATCCCTAATTTCCATCTCACTGACACTTGCATC
>NW_024472481.1:2500-16470 GCF_017654505.1 Polyodon spathula | reverse complement strand
TGGGGACCGACGCCAGGGTCTCCCGCCAGCGGTGTCTCGGCGGGAGACGAGGGCTGGGAAATGGAGGGTGTGGAGCGTCATCGCTTACAGGGTCCTCCTCGACGCCGATGGCAAGGGGGTCGAGGAGAACTGCGAGATCCTGCTCAGGTTGTTCTCGAGGGGGGGCCGAGGGGGGGCTCGGGCCTTGGGTTCGATCAGCAGGACCGGAGAGCCGGGGGTCGGGGGGGTGGGGGTAGATGGCTCGCCGGTCCTGAGAACTCCCTCGAGATACCTGACAGAGTCTGGGTGCAACGCTGCTTTGCACTCCCGGATCGCTCGGCCGGCCGTCCGGACGGACACCCGAGCCGCCCTGGCGACGAGCGCCTCGGGCGCCAGCCACGCCGAGCGTTCGCGATCCAGGAGATCCCAGACTCTGGTCACCTTGGCCGAGATCAGCGCGCGCCGCACCGAGGGGGACTCCAACGCCTGCGCACCTAGGTGGGGGTTGTGCAGCAGGGGCTCCAGCAGGAGTCCTTGGCCCTCGGTCGGCACGGCGTCTCGGCCGACGGAAAACATGCTCCGGGTCCTGAGCAGGTCCTGGTAGAAGACCGGCAGCTCGGGGAGACGGATTCCCCGCAGGTCGATCCAGAAGAGCTGCCGGTCGTAGCCCAGGTCGTGCAGCTGGCGCAAAAGGAGGGACGCCAGCGTGCACCACTGCGGGGCCGGGTCTGCGTACAGGTATCTCTGCAGGGTCTGGAGGCGGAAGGTGTGCACCTGGCTCCTGATGCACACCAACCCTTGCCCCCCCTCGGCGAGAGGGAGGCTCAGAACCGCCGCAGAGACCCAGTGCTTTCCGGCCCAGAAGAAGTCCGTCAGCTTCCTCTGGACCCTGGCCACAAACTCAGGGGGCGGGCTCAGGACGGTGAGTCGATGCCAAAGCATCGACGCCACCAGTTGGTTAATGACCAGAGCCCTTCCCCTGAAGGAAAGCAGTTTGAGCAGACCCGACCACGACCTCAGTCGCGCAGCCACCTTGTCCTCCAACTCCGTCCAGTTGGCGGCGACCGAGGCCTCCGCGGGGCTCAGGTGGACTCCCAGGTATTTGAAGCTGTCCGCGCTCCACTGGAACTGCTGGAGCGCGGCAGGGAGGGAGTCCGCCCGCCAGGGACCCACCAGTAACCCGGAGCATTTGGTCCAGTTGATCCTGGCAGAGGACGCGGCAGAGTAGACGCTCTGGCAGCTCCGCATCCTCTCCAGATCGGCCGGATCCGAGGCCACCAGGAGCACGTCGTCGGCGTAAGCCGACAGGACCACCCTCGTGTCCGGCGCGCCGAGCGCCAACCCCGTGAGCCTCCCGCGAAGGAGGCAGAGGAAGGGCTCGATGCACAGCGCGTACAGTTGTCCGGACAGAGGGCAGCCCTGACGTACTCCTCTCCTGAAAGCGAGGGGCGCGGTCAGGGACCAGTTGACTTTGATCAAGCACTCGGCAGAGGCGTACAGCATCCGGAACAGGCCCACGAAGCGCGGCCCGAATCCGAATGCTCGCAGGGTTCCGAAGAGATATTCGTGATCCACCCGGTCGAACGCCTTCTCCTGATCCAGGGAGAGGAAGGCGACCGACCGACCGGTCCTCCTGCAGTAGTGCAGGAGGTCCCGAACCAGGAAGATGTTGTCGAAAATCGTCCGGTTCGGGACCGTGTAGGACTGGTCGGGGTGGATCACGTCTGCCAGCACGGACTTGAGCCTCAGGGAGGCGGCCTTGGCCACGATTTTGTAGTCCGTGCATAGCAGCGAGACCGGGCGCCAGTTCTTGAGGCTGCGCAGATCCCCTTTCTTGGGCAGGAGCGTGATAACAGCCCGCCTCATCGAAAGGGGCATCTCCCCGGTCTCGTAGGCTTCCGCCAGGACCCGCGCAAAGGCGGGCCCCAGCAAGTCCCAAAACTTCTTGTAGAACTCCACGGTCAGCCCGTCGATGCCCGGCGATTTGTTGTAGGGCATCTGACTGAGGGCGTCGGTGAGCTCGGCCAGGGTCAGGTGGCCCTCGAACTCGTCCCGCACGCCCCCGCTGACCGTGGGAAGCCCGTCCCACAGAACCCTGCACGCGTCGGAGTCGACGGGATCCGGAGAGAAGAGGGCAGAGTAGAAGGCCCTGGCCCTCTCGTTCACGCTCTCCGGATCCGTCAGAAGGGAGCCGTCCTCCGCCAGGAGGCAGGTGATGTTTTTACGGTCTCCCTTCTTTTTCTCCAACGCGTAGAAGAAGTGTGTGCTGCGGTCCATCTCCCGAAGGAACTGGACCCGCGAGCGCACAAACGCCCCCCGGGACCGCTGGAGCCGCAGGTCCCGCAGGGTGCTCTTCTTCTCCTCGTACGCGCTCTGCTCGAGTTGGTCCCCGCGAGCCAGGCGGCTCTCCAGACCGAGCAGCTCCCTTTCCAGCCGCTCGATCCGCGAGTCCCTCCGCCTGCTCGCGCCCCTCGTGTACTCCTGACAGAGGATCTTGATCTGCGCTTTCCCCACGTCCCACCACTGACGCCACGTGGGGAAGCGAGATCGCCTGCCGTGCCAGACCGTCCAAAAGTCCCGGAAAGACCGCTCAAAGCGCTCGTCCTCCAACAGGCTGTTGTTGAAGTGCCAGTAGGCAGCGGCGTGCCTAGCTGGCGCCACGGCCACCGTCACGACCACCAGGTTGTGGTCCGTGAACGGCGCCGGCCTGATGTCGGAGGAGCGAACGCAGTGAGCGTGGTTCCGCGAGACGTAGAACCTGTCGATCCGGGACTGGGACACCCGCCCCTCCCTCACCCGGGTGTAGGTGAAGGCCGAGGCGTCCGGGTGTTGCCACCGCCAGATGTCCACCAGAGAGAGCCGAGCGATCAGCTCTCTCAGGGCCGCCGACGAGAGCGGGTAGGGTTCCCGCCCCACCCGGTCCGCGGCCTCGAGGGTGCAGTTGAAGTCCCCCCCGAGGACCACGAGCTCGTCGGCGCCGATGGTGTTCAGGTGGGCGGACATCTGGCGGAAGAATTGAACCCTCGCCGGACCCGTGGACGGAGCGTACACGTTCAAGAGGTGAACGGTAGCGTCCCCGTCCCGGATCCGGTGGTGTAAGAGACGGCCCGGCACGACGTTGACCACATCGAGTACCGTCGGAACGAAGGACCCGGAGAAGAGCGTCGCCACCCCACAAGATGACTCGGTGAGGTGGCTAAACGACACTCTCCCCCCCCACTCTAGCAGCCAGTTGGCCTCGGCCTGCGGTGTCAAGTGGGTTTCCTGCAGGAAGCACACAGAGTAACCTCCCTTTTTCAGGTAGGAGATTACCTGGGCCCTGCGGAAATGGTCCTTGCACCCGTTAACATTGACGGTACTGATGGCATACATGGTCCTCTGTCAGGAGCGGCTGGCGACACTCACGGGAGACCCTGAGATCTCCCGAAGTTCACCAGCTGGTCGTGCAGCTTTCGGGCACGAATGTGCACGCACGTGCCCGAAGTCTTGCTGGCGTGGCCGGCCCTGAGGAAGGATCTCACAGAGTTTAGGACTCTCTCGAAATCCCCCCATTTGTCCAGGGCCAGCTGAACCTTATCCCTGCGGTGGGTGGTGGCCTCCAAGAAGTCCAGGAGCTCCGCCGCAGGGATGTTCGGAGAAGAGGCGGACAGAGCCTCCGAGCCCGCGCCGCACGCGGACTTCGACTCCTCCTCCCTCTCCTCCGGTTCTCCACCGCCCCCCTCGCGGTGAAGAAGCACAACGCACTCACGTTGGTGAGTGAGCGCGTTGCGTCTTATTTTGATTTTCACCGAGTCTCCCGGCGTCCCACCCCCGGGGGACGGCGCGGGAGACATCGGCGGAGGGACCCTCGCGGGCGTCGTCTGCACCCTGGATTTAGGGGGCGCAGACGGGCGCTCGACGCGCGCCGCCGAACCCGACGGCATGGGTCCCTCTTTCGGGGGCCGAGGCACGGTCTCAGGCCCGTCCCCGACCCTCGGAGGGAGGGGATCTACCCTCTCGGGTTCTTCCCCGCCCTCGGCCGCGGCCACCGGCTCTTTCGGGGGCTCCTCCTGCGCCCCCTCGGTGACCGCGACGGAGACCGGCCCCTCGGCGGTGGGTCGGGGACCGGTCTCGCGGCTCCTTTGCGCTTCCGGGAGGGGATCTACCTCGAGGGCGGCGTCTTCTGCCCTCTCCGGTTCTTCCCCTCCTTTCCGCGCTCCGGCAGCCGACACGAGCGCGGGCTCCTCGGAGCCCGCCTCTGCCTCGGCGGGTGTTTCAACGCCCCCCTCCGCGGCGGCGCGAGAGCCGGAGCTCTCGTCCCCGCAAGAGAGGGACACCCGAGGCAGTTTTAATTCTTTCTCTGGGAGGGGAGGCTCTTTTCCCCCCTCCGGCCCCTCGGCGGGGGTCTCTTTCGCGGGCTCCCCGGGGCCCGTTTCCGCCTCGGGGCCAGAGTCCATCTCCTCGCCGGAGTCGGCAGGAGGAGGCGGGTCTTTTTCCGGGAGGGGCGTTTCCTCGCCCCCCTCCGGCCCCTCGGCGGGGGTCTCCCGGATGGGCTCCTCGGGAGCCGGCTCTCGGGGGCCGAGACCGCCTCCCCGCCAGAGAGAGGGACCACTCCGGGAGGGGCGGCACCCCCCTCCGGCCCCTCGGCGGGGGTCTCCCGCGGGCTCCTCGGGAGCCGGCTCAGCCACGGGGGCCGAGACCGCCTCCCCGCCAGAGAGAGGGACCCGGGGCGGATCTTTCTCCGGGAGGGGTGGTTCTTCACCCCCCTCCGGCTCCTCGGCTGGGGTCTCCCGCATTTCCGCGGAGCCCGCTTCTGCCTCGGGGGTTGGTTCAGCCGCCCCCTCTTCGGCAACACCGGGTTCTGGGCCCGTGTCGCGGTCGGAGGAGGACGGCGCCCGAGGCAGCCGCTCCGCGGAGGAGCCCTCCTTCGCCCCCTCGGCGCTCCCCGCCGCGGCCGGCCCCTCGACGATGGAGTCGGGGCCGACGTCCGCGGTCTCTTGCGGCGCGGGGAGGGGAACCGCCTCGAGGGCTTCTTCCGGTCTCTCGGCGGTGGCTTCCTCCATGGGCTCCGCTTCTTCGGCGGAGCCCCGGACCGCCTCGGCAGGTGGATGTTTCTCCCCCTCTTTGGCATGACGAGGGCCGAGGCCCCCGTTGCCGGTGGAGGGGGGACGCCGAGGCGGGCGTTTGGGTTTCGGGGGGCTTTCTTTCGTCCCCCCGGGGACCCTCGCCAAGAGACCGGTTTTAGTGCACTTATGTGCACAGGTGGGGAAGAGGGCTTGTGCTTTCCTCTTCCCCCTTATGCCGCCAGAGAAGGTCCCCCGCCCCGTCGCGGCAGCGGGGAGCTCGCCTTCGGTGGCGTTTCTCTCCACCCGCTCGGGGAGGAGATGTTTTATTTTACGGGCGGCTTTGCCGCCCTGCCTCGCAGGGGGTTCCGGCGAGGGAGTCTCCTTTTCAGGAGCGCCCCCTGACCCGCCGCCAGACGACGAGGCGGCGGGTTTCGTCTCCCCCCGCTTGGCCTCCCCGGCGGACCCGGCCGCCGCCGCCTTCTTTTTGCTGCGGCCGGCGACCACGGTCCACCCGGCGGCTTTCTCCCCCGGCGCGCTTACGGTAGGCGCGGAGGGTCCGGCCGCCTCGGGGGCCTCCTCCCCCTTCCCCCCCTTTGATGTTACCGGGAGGGGGGCGGGTGTTGTCTTGCCCCCCTCCGCGGGCCTCTTTGAGGGCCCCGGGGGCGAGGTGGACTCGGAGGGGCGCGGTGCGGGCGCGGGTGGCTTTGCGCCCTGCTGGAGCTTGGGGCACCTCTTCTTCTGGTGCCCCAGCTCCTTGCAGTGGTAGCACCGCACCTCCTCCGATGAGTAAAAAATGACATAATTGGTCCCCTCGAAGGGGACCACGAAGCTGCCCTCCGCCACGTCCTGACCCGCCAGTTGAATGGTCACCTGGCGGCGGAATGATAAAATGTGGCGGAGGTGCTGGTCTTTGCAGCCTAGGGGGAGGGGGTGGATAGATGTTTTTATCTCCCCCAAGGCTTGCAAATGGGGCCTGAGCAGGTCGTCCTTCAAGAAAGGTGGCACGTTTGAAAGGACGACCCTAGTGCCCAGGCCCGCGAGCGGTTCGACGGGGATAAAAATCCCCGCCACCGCGAGACCCCTCTCGATTGCCGTGTTCGCGGCGGCCTCCGATTTTAAGAAAAATACGGCTTTCCCGTACATTTTAGAGGCCGCCACGATCGCCGATGGCCCCACCACCTTGGCCATGGCCTTGACAAAGCCCTCAATCGAGAGGGAGTCCTTCAGGAGGCACCGGACTCCGTGCCTCCTGGTAATGTTTTTAAAAGGTGCTGCAGCTTCCGCTGCAGCCACCTTTGCCCACTTTATCGGGGCTTCTTGAGCTTGCCCGCTCATTTTTTAAAATTTTTTTATTTTTATTTATTTATTTAAACAAAAACAAAACAAAACAGACAGACTCACCCCTGCACTCCAATAGTGCAGGGGTGCGCAAAACAAAATAGGAAAAAAGGACTAAAGTTTTTTTTTTTATTTTTTTTTTTTTTTTTTTTTTTTTTTTTTTTTTTTTTAAAAAAAAAACAAACAAACACACACATGCACCCCTGCGCTCCAATAGCACAGGGGCACAAACAAAAATGAAAAATCAAAAAAAAAAAAGAAAGGATTTTTTTTTTTTTTTTTTTTTTTTTTTTTTTTTTTAACTTATCCTGTTTTATTCCCCACCCAAGAAAATAAAACGAGATAAAATGAAAACAATATAAATAATCAAAATAAATAAATCCAGTTAAAGGTTTTCTTTTTAAAAATAAAAACCTTCAACTAAAAAATATAATAAAAATAAGAAACAGGGCAGACAAAAGTGCCTGCCCTTCCCCTACTCTGCCCAAGGCAAGAGCAGGGGATTTTTAAAACAAAACGATTTTTAAAACAAAGTCAAAAACAGTTTTTCAAAGCAAAAATAATTTTAAAATAAACTAGATAATGTGCTCTTAATTATAAAATCAAAAAGCACCTAAAATAAAAGTGAGAAACCAAAGTTAAAATTCAAAGAAGGAAAAATAAAAAAAATCAATCAAAAAGAAAAAAATCCAAAATGGCCGCCCCCCTGCACTTACAATGCAAGTGCAGGGAGACAAACAAACCAAAACAAACAAACACTTATTTTAAAGAAAAGAACCGTTCAAAAATTAAAATTCTTTAACTAAAAGGTGCACCACTACTTTAGATAAATGAAAAGAACCAAAAATTTTCCAAAATAAAACTTTAAACAACTGTTTTTTAAACTTTTTCAAAAGGATAAGCAGGAGCTCCACTCATGGGTGACCTGCTCCAAACGACACAAAAGTAGGCCTATTTAAATGCCTAAAAGGCAAACGTCACCTCCAGCCGTCATTTGTGACGGCTGGAGAAAAAAATACAAATTAGCATCCTCTTAATAGAGGATGCTAAATAGTTAGGCATTTAACTAAATTAAAAGAAAACCGGTCAAAAAGTCTGCAAATTAAATGTTCAAAACAAAAGGGGAGGTGGTACAGAGCACGCCCCCTAGGGTCCACTGGTCGACAAATGATGCCATGTCGCCAGCAGACTCCGCGTGGGCGTGCTCTAAATGAATCCGGGAACGGAGGAGGGCCCTGAACATGGCCCCGCAGTCAAAGAGACCTTCCCCGCTCATCTTCCGCTTCCTGGTCTTGTAAATGGCCAGTTTAGCAAGAGCCAGGAGCAGATTGACGAGGAGGTCTCTCTTTTTGCTGGAGCCACGAACAGGGTGCCCGAAGATGAGGAGGGTGGGTGAAAAGTGCAGCCAGAACTGCAGCAAGAGGTTCTTCAGCAGCAGGAAGAACGGCTGCAGCCTGGCGCATAAAAAATAAATATGAGCCACCGACTCGGACTGACCGCAGAAAGGGCATGCGGCGTCCGAGTCGGTAAAGTGACGCAGGATCTCTCCTGACGCGAGCGCTCCGTGCAGGACCCTCCAGCCCAGGTCCCCAGCTCCCCTGGAGACCAGCGGGGAGTACAGGGCCTCCCACTGGGGACCGACGCCCTCCGGCGGTCGGAGGGTCTCCCGCCAAGCGGTGTCTCGGCGGGAGACGAGGGCGGGGAAATGGAGGGTGTGGAGCGTCATCGCGTACAGGGTCCTCCTCGACGCCGATGGCAAGGGGGTCGAGGAGAACTGCGAGATCCTGCTCAGGTTGTTCTCGAGGGGGGGCCGAGGGGGGGCTCGGGCCTTGGGTTCGATCAGCAGGACCGGAGAGCCGGGGGTCGGGGGGGTGGGGGTAGATGGCTCGCCGGTCCTGAGAACTCCCTCGAGATACCTGACAGAGTCTGGGTGCAACGCTGCTTTGCACTCCCGGATCGCTCGGCCGGCCGTCCGGACGGACACCCGAGCCGCCCTGGCGACGAGCGCCTCGGGCGCCAGCCACGCCGAGCGTTCGCGATCCAGGAGATCCCAGACTCTGGTCACCTTGGCCGAGATCAGCGCGCGCCGCACCGAGGGGGACTCCAACGCCTGCGCACCTAGGTGGGGGTTGTGCAGCAGGGGCTCCAGCAGGAGTCCTTGGCCCTCGGTCGGCACGGCGTCTCGGCCGACGGAAAACATGCTCCGGGTCCTGAGCAGGTCCTGGTAGAAGACCGGCAGCTCGGGGAGACGGATTCCCCGCAGGTCGATCCAGAAGAGCTGCCGGTCGTAGCCCAGGTCGTGCAGCTGGCGCAAAAGGAGGGACGCCAGCGTGCACCACTGCGGGGCCGGGTCTGCGTACAGGTATCTCTGCAGGGTCTGGAGGCGGAAGGTGTGCACCTGGCTCCTGATGCACACCAACCCTTGCCCCCCCTCGGCGAGAGGGAGGCTCAGAACCGCCGCAGAGACCCAGTGCTTTCCGGCCCAGAAGAAGTCCGTCAGCTTCCTCTGGACCCTGGCCACAAACTCAGGGGGCGGGCTCAGGACGGTGAGTCGATGCCAAAGCATCGACGCCACCAGTTGGTTAATGACCAGAGCCCTTCCCCTGAAGGAAAGCAGTTTGAGCAGACCCGACCACGACCTCAGTCGCGCAGCCACCTTGTCCTCCAACTCCGTCCAGTTGGCGGCGACCGAGGCCTCCGCGGGGCTCAGGTGGACTCCCAGGTATTTGAAGCTGTCCGCGCTCCACTGGAACTGCTGGAGCGCGGCAGGGAGGGAGTCCGCCCGCCAGGGACCCACCAGTAACCCGGAGCATTTGGTCCAGTTGATCCTGGCAGAGGACGCGGCAGAGTAGACGCTCTGGCAGCTCCGCATCCTCTCCAGATCGGCCGGATCCGAGGCCACCAGGAGCACGTCGTCGGCGTAAGCCGACAGGACCACCCTCGTGTCCGGCGCGCCGAGCGCCAACCCCGTGAGCCTCCCGCGAAGGAGGCAGAGGAAGGGCTCGATGCACAGCGCGTACAGTTGTCCGGACAGAGGGCAGCCCTGACGTACTCCTCTCCTGAAAGCGAGGGGCGCGGTCAGGGACCAGTTGACTTTGATCAAGCACTCGGCAGAGGCGTACAGCATCCGGAACAGGCCCACGAAGCGCGGCCCGAATCCGAATGCTCGCAGGGTTCCGAAGAGATATTCGTGATCCACCCGGTCGAACGCCTTCTCCTGATCCAGGGAGAGGAAGGCGACCGACCGACCGGTCCTCCTGCAGTAGTGCAGGAGGTCCCGAACCAGGAAGATGTTGTCGAAAATCGTCCGGTTCGGGACCGTGTAGGACTGGTCGGGGTGGATCACGTCTGCCAGCACGGACTTGAGCCTCAGGGAGGCGGCCTTGGCCACGATTTTGTAGTCCGTGCATAGCAGCGAGACCGGGCGCCAGTTCTTGAGGCTGCGCAGATCCCCTTTCTTGGGCAGGAGCGTGATAACAGCCCGCCTCATCGAAAGGGGCATCTCCCCGGTCTCGTAGGCTTCCGCCAGGACCCGCGCAAAGGCGGGCCCCAGCAAGTCCCAAAACTTCTTGTAGAACTCCACGGTCAGCCCGTCGATGCCCGGCGATTTGTTGTAGGGCATCTGACTGAGGGCGTCGGTGAGCTCGGCCAGGGTCAGGTGGCCCTCGAACTCGTCCCGCACGCCCCCGCTGACCGTGGGAAGCCCGTCCCACAGAACCCTGCACGCGTCGGAGTCGACGGGATCCGGAGAGAAGAGGGCAGAGTAGAAGGCCCTGGCCCTCTCGTTCACGCTCTCCGGATCCGTCAGAAGGGAGCCGTCCTCCGCCAGGAGGCAGGTGATGTTTTTACGGTCTCCCTTCTTTTTCTCCAACGCGTAGAAGAAGTGTGTGCTGCGGTCCATCTCCCGAAGGAACTGGACCCGCGAGCGCACAAACGCCCCCCGGGACCGCTGGAGCCGCAGGTCCCGCAGGGTGCTCTTCTTCTCCTCGTACGCGCTCTGCTCGAGTTGGTCCCCGCGAGCCAGGCGGCTCTCCAGACCGAGCAGCTCCCTTTCCAGCCGCTCGATCCGCGAGTCCCTCCGCCTGCTCGCGCCCCTCGTGTACTCCTGACAGAGGATCTTGATCTGCGCTTTCCCCACGTCCCACCACTGACGCCACGTGGGGAAGCGAGATCGCCTGCCGTGCCAGACCGTCCAAAAGTCCCGGAAAGACCGCTCAAAGCGCTCGTCCTCCAACAGGCTGTTGTTGAAGTGCCAGTAGGCAGCGGCGTGCCTAGCTGGCGCCACGGCCACCGTCACGACCACCAGGTTGTGGTCCGTGAACGGCGCCGGCCTGATGTCGGAGGAGCGAACGCAGTGAGCGTGGTTCCGCGAGACGTAGAACCTGTCGATCCGGGACTGGGACACCCGCCCCTCCCTCACCCGGGTGTAGGTGAAGGCCGAGGCGTCCGGGTGTTGCCACCGCCAGATGTCCACCAGAGAGAGCCGAGCGATCAGCTCTCTCAGGGCCGCCGACGAGAGCGGGTAGGGTTCCCGCCCCACCCGGTCCGCGGCCTCGAGGGTGCAGTTGAAGTCCCCCCCGAGGACCACGAGCTCGTCGGCGCCGATGGTGTTCAGGTGGGCGGACATCTGGCGGAAGAATTGAACCCTCGCCGGACCCGTGGACGGAGCGTACACGTTCAAGAGGTGAACGGTAGCGTCCCCGTCCCGGATCCGGTGGTGTAAGAGACGGCCCGGCACGACGTTGACCACATCGAGTACCGTCGGAACGAAGGACCCGGAGAAGAGCGTCGCCACCCCACAAGATGACTCGGTGAGGTGGCTAAACGACACTCTCCCCCCCCACTCTAGCAGCCAGTTGGCCTCGGCCTGCGGTGTCAAGTGGGTTTCCTGCAGGAAGCACACAGAGTAACCTCCCTTTTTCAGGTAGGAGATTACCTGGGCCCTGCGGAAATGGTCCTTGCACCCGTTAACATTGACGGTACTGATGGCATACATGGTCCTCTGTCAGGAGCGGCTGGCGACACTCACGGGAGACCCTGAGATCTCCCGAAGTTCACCAGCTGGTCGTGCAGCTTTCGGGCACGAATGTGCACGCACGTGCCCGAAGTCTTGCTGGCGTGGCCGGCCCTGAGGAAGGATCTCACAGAGTTTAGGACTCTCTCGAAATCCCCCCATTTGTCCAGGGCCAGCTGAACCTTATCCCTGCGGTGGGTGGTGGCCTCCAAGAAGTCCAGGAGCTCCGCCGCAGGGATGTTCGGAGAAGAGGCGGACAGAGCCTCCGAGCCCGCGCCGCACGCGGACTTCGACTCCTCCTCCCTCTCCTCCGGTTCTCCACCGCCCCCCTCGCGGTGAAGAAGCACAACGCACTCACGTTGGTGAGTGAGCGCGTTGCGTCTTATTTTGATTTTCACCGAGTCTCCCGGCGTCCCACCCCCGGGGGACGGCGCGGGAGACATCGGCGGAGGAACCCTCGCGGGCGTCGTCTGCACCCTGGATTTAGGGGGCGCAGACGGGCGCTCGACGCGCGCCGCCGAACCCGACGGCTTGGGTCCCTCTTTCGGGGGCCGAGGCACGGTCTCAGGCCCGTCCCCGACCCTCGGAGGGAGGGGATCTACCCTCTCGGGTTCTTCCCCGCCCTCGGCCGCGGCCACCGGCTCTTTCGGGGGCTCCTCCTGCGCCCCCTCGGTGACAGCGACGGAGACCGGCCCCTCGGCGGTGGGTCGGGGACCGGTCTCGCGGCTCCTTTGCGCTTCCGGGAGGGGATCTACCTCGAGGGCGGCGTCTTCTGCCCTCTCCGGTTCTTCCCTTCCTTTCCGCGCTCCGGCAGCCGACACGAGCGTGGGCTCGTCGGAGCCCGCCTCTGCCTCGGCGGGTCTTTCAAAGCCCCCCTCCGCGGCAGCGCGAGAGCCGGAGCTCTCGTCCCCGCAAGAGAGGGACGCCCAAGACAGTTTTGATTCTTTCTCTGGGAGAGGCGTTTCCTCGCCCCCCTCCGGCCCCTCGGCGGGGGTCTCTTTCGCGTTTCCTCGCTCCCCGGGCGCTCGTTTCCGGGAGCCTCGGGGCCCGAGTCCATCTCCTCGCCGGAGACGGCAGGACGAGGCGGGTCTTTCTCTGGGAGGGGCGTTTCCTCCCCCCCTCCGGCCCCTCGGCGGGGGTCTCCCGGATGGGCTCCTCGGGAGCCGACTCGGCCACGGGGGCCGAGACCGCCTCCACGCCAGAGAGAGGGACCCGGGGCGGATCTTTCTCCGGGAGGGGTGGTTCTTCACCCCCCTCCGGCTCCTCGGCTGGGGTCTCCCACATTTCCGCGGAGCCCGCTTCTGCCTCTGGGGTTGGTTCGGCCGCCCCCTCTTCGGCAACACCGGGTTCTGGGCCCGTGTTGCGGTCGGAGGAGGACGGCGCCCGAGGCAGCCGCTCCGCGGAGGAGCCCTCCTTCGCCCCCTCGGCGCTCCCCGCCGCGGCCGGCCCCTCGACGATGGAGTCGGGGCCGACGTCCGCGGTCTCTTGCGGCGCGGGGAGGGGAACCGCCTCGAGGGCTTCTTCCGGTCTCTCGGCTGGGGCATCCTCCATGGGCTCCGCTTCTTCGGCGGAGCCCCGGACCGCCTCGGCAGGTCGATGTTTCTCCCCCTCTTTGGCATGACGAGGGCCGAGGCCCCCGTTGCCGGTGGAGGGGGGACGCCGAGGCGGGCGTTTGGGTTTCGGGGGGCTTTCTTTCGTCCCCCCGGGGACCCTCGCCAAGAGACCGGTTTTAGTGCACTTATGTGCACAGGTGGGGAAGAGGGCTTGTGCTTTCCTCTTCCCCCTTATGCCGCCAGAGAAGGTCCCCCGCCCCGTCGCGGCAGCGGGGAGCTCGCCTTCGGTGGCGTTTCTCTCCACCCGCTCGGGGAGGAGATGTTTTATTTTACGGGCGGCTTTGCCGCCCTGCCTCGCAGGGGGTTCCGGCGAGGGAGTCTCCTTTTCAGGAGCGCCCCCTGACCCGCCGCCAGACGACGAGGCGGCGGGTTTCGTCTCCCCCCGCTTGGCCTCCCCGGCGGACCCGGCCGCCGCCGCCTTCTTTTTGCTGCGGCCGGCGACCACGGTCCACCCGGCGGCTTTCTCCCCCGGCGCGCTTACGGTAGGCGCGGAGGGTCCGGCCGCCTCGGGGGCCTCCTCCCCCTTCCCCCCCTTTGATGTTACCGGGAGGGGGGCGGGTGTTGTCTTGCCCCCCTCCGCGGGCCTCTTTGAGGGCCCCGGGGGCGAGGTGGACTCGGAGGGGCGCGGTGCGGGCGCGGGTGGCTTTGCGCCCTGCTGGAGCTTGGGGCACCTCTTCTTCTGGTGCCCCAGCTCCTTGCAGTGGTAGCACCGCACCTCCTCCGATGAGTAAAAAATGACATAATTGGTCCCCTCGAAGGGGACCACGAAGCTGCCCTCCGCCACGTCCTGACCCGCCAGTTGAATGGTCACCTGGCGGCGGAATGATAAAATGTGGCGGAGGTGCTGGTCTTTGCAGCCTAGGGGGAGGGGGTGGATAGATGTTTTTATCTCCCCCAAGGCTTGCAAATGGGGCCTGAGCAGGTCGTCCTTCAAGAAAGGTGGCACGTTTGAAAGGACGACCCTAGTGCCCAGGCCCGCGA
>NW_024472480.1:0-2686 GCF_017654505.1 Polyodon spathula | reverse complement strand
CAGGGTATTTGAAGAAAGCAGCCAGTCTGTTCAGGGCTGCTCGTGTGTGCATACAAGCCCCTTGGTAGTGTGCGCAAGCATAGAAAAGTAAGGTAATATAAAAACCTTTTTCAATTTGTGTTCAACCTGTTTTGTTTGTTTATGTGACAAGTAAATGGCTTAGCTGTCCTGCGAGATAGTTTAGACTCCTGTTTGTGTGTTTAGTTAGTGCTCGGAAAATGAGCTAGGTGTTTTGTTTTGTTTATTTCTTTTAAGTGTGTTTATTAAAAATAGCACGTAAGGGCTTTGACATGATATGCAGATTGCTTTTATAATCCTAAAATGTCCTACAGTTCTCTAGCAGCATTAATATTACAATAGCAATAGTGTTTTTTCAAATTGCACAACCAACTCTACGCAATTAGCTATTCGTTTAGAGCTATAATCGGCTCCCCCCATTCACTAACATTGGCCTTCTGTTTGAGCGCGGCCGTCTGTGTGCACGCCCCCTTAATGGCTCTCCCACCATCAACACACCCACACACACCCCCACTCTGGATTCGAACCGAATGGTAAGTATTTTAAAATTAAATCAATTGTTAAAACAACATTTCAATGCAGGCAGTACTGGGCATTATTTTATACAATATGTGCACCTATTATGCTAAATAGTTTCCAGCACGCCATGCCAGCTGTGTTACTCATATTGTTTGTATTTCTTTTTACAGGTCATCAGCATCCCAACTCTCCGGACGCCCAGGTAAGTAAAAAACAGGTATTATTATTCATGTTTCTTTTAACATGTATACAGCACGTTAACATTGACAATCGGTAGCAAAAATTTTAAAATGGTTAATGTTTTCAATACGCATTTTAAAGAGGCAGTATACATAGTAAAGTACGTGGCAGGTTTAAAACAGTCAGTGTTCCATGGTAGTGATGGACAATCTGGAATCTGCTCCATCACAGTATAGAAGAGGATTTTGGTTCCATTGTCAATCCACCAGCTATAGTTAGCATTCCAATGGGGGAACAGTTACTTCCTAATCAGAAGTATGAGCTCCAAGAGTTGTTAAAGGTTTTGTGATGTTTTTTCTAATATGCAAAGTGGTTTGCAGGTGTAAAGGTGATGTGATTACGAAACAGAAGACGGACAACAAAGTTAACAATCCAAATGGATGTTTTTGTAATCCTGGTCTGGTAACCGCAAAGAATAATCCCAGACAATACAAAGCAATGTGTATTGCACTGTTCCAAACAACGGGTTAGTCCCACAATAATAAGCACAGTATAACGCACACAAAAACACACACATGGTCACAAGTCAAGGGTGAGTGCTAACGTGAAATGCAATTTATTGGTGCACAGTGGTGAAGTGTTGTCTGGATTGGCTCTGGCATGAAGCGACAGCTCCTGATATGTGTTGGCCATCTAATAAGAACAAACAAGTGCTATTACTCATTTCTATTACTCGGTCCTATAGTGATGGTGCCTAAAAGGGACGTCTCCATTCTATTCTGTGTGGACTTTTGTGAGGTGAATGCCATCTCCAAGTTCAATGTGTATCCTATGCCCCAAGTAGACAAATTCCTTGATTGACTGGAAAACACATCCTGTGATAGTAACTGAAACTTTCTCAAAATGGATTGAGGCATTCCCAATTAATAACAGCACAGCTAGAGTTTTATGGGAACAAATATATTGTAGGTGGGGGGCTCCCATTAAGTACAGAGAGTGACAGAGGTACACACTTTACAGGGGTGTTCATGTTGAAGTACAGTTTGGAATAGGATAGCTGGTGATGGTAAAGAATTATGACCACCATGGTCAGCCAAGTGGAAAGGTACATATGAGATGAAAAATATAAAGTTTACAAACGGGAGGAGGCCATTTAGCCCATCTTGCTCATTTTGTTGTTGGTAGCTTATTGATCCCCGAATTTCATCAAGCAGCTTCTTGAAGTATCCAAGGGTGTCAGCTTCAACAACATTACTGGGAAGTTTGCTCCAGACCCTCACAATTCTCTGTGTAAAAAAGTGCCTCCTATTTTCTGTTTTGAGTGCCCCTTTGTCTAATCTCCCTTTGTGATCCCTGGTCCTTGTTTCTTTTATCAGGTCGAAAAAGTCCCTTGGGTCGACATTGTCAATACCTTTTAGAATTTTGAATGCTTGAATCGGGTCGCCGATCTAATACTGATCCCTGTGGTACACCACTGGTTACCTCACTCTATTCTGAGGTTTCTCCTCTAATCAGCACTTTCTGTCTTCTACATATTAACCACTCCCTAATCCATGTACATTTCCTTGAATCCCTACTGCGTTCAATTTGAGAATTAATCTTTTATGCAGGACTTTGTCACAAGCATTCTGGAAATCTAAATAAACCACGTCATATGTTCAGTAATTGAGGATGTTTTATCCTCAAAAAAAATAATGGATGTATATGGGTAGGAATTGTATAATAATAAGGGTAAGAATTTCTTTCAGGTTGAGAAATTAATTCGTTGCTAATTCTGATGGTGACTCGAGCACTGGAAACCAGAACATGGGCAGAGACAACAGTGGAACTGTGCTGGAAATGGGACATTCAGCTGGCAGCAAGAAACAGTCAGCTAACCATATAGAACTTCTCACTTGTACACAATGGTGTTTACAGGTCCCAATGTTGCAGTAATTTAGGACATTTGTATACTTATTCAAATGTTTAA
>NW_024472479.1:0-2699 GCF_017654505.1 Polyodon spathula | reverse complement strand
AACCCCTGTGGTTGATAGGGCACCTGTGGTTCTGCAGTGGAGCCGCCAGATCTGTGTTGTTCTCCGGCACTATAGGTCTGGTGGCCTCGCTGTGGATCCGCAGTGCGAAAAATGACAGGATTGGCAGGAGGACGTTTTGGAGGACGCGTGCACCAGCCTCCATTCCCCGAGTCGGCAGGGGGGTGCGAGCGGTGAGCCAAGGATACAGATAATAAATGGGCACACTAAATTGGGGAGAAAACCGGGGTAAAAAAATTGGAGACGACTAAATTTATTTTTTTTAAAAAGCAATTACAAATTCAGTTGCTACATACAGTACATAGCAGCCATCAGTAAAAACTATATAAAAATAAATTTACATAAAACATGGAAGGTCGATTGAGTCACATCATGTACTCAAGTTACAATGACACTTTTTTCTAATTAGAGTCAAAAGAAATGCAATGTCTGTGTGTTGTCTGTAGAGGCACATGAATAGTAAGGTTTCTGAATGACTTCCGACAATGGTAGAGGGAGCAAATTAGCGGTGGTACAGGGGTTATATTTGCTGCACAGAAGGAATAGAAGACCACACCTTGCACCAGAAACAGTAGGATAGACATATTTATAAAGACCCTTGATAAAGATCACCATGTGTTTTATATGTAATCCTTGAAATAGGCTATATTCTTGTACTAACTTTCCATTTAAATTGTATTTTAACCTTTAAGGACAGTAAAAGCACAATGACTAAAAGCAAACTACAGAAACAAATGTGATCTTGTCACATGTAATCTGATGGAATTGTCACATACTTGTCAATCTGAGAATCACTGAAGTATATTTATCTTACCCTTTAAATCTCGCTTAGTTTAGTGCAGGTTTTCTTTTAAGCTCTATTGTAAGTTTAAGAGTAAACAGCAGTTTCTTCAACAGCGACAACCTCTGAAGAGTCAAATGTTCTGCTTGAATGTACAGTACATCATCTTATCTCTCCAACTCTGTTAGAAAAGCTTTAGTACATTGTGGCTAGTTGTTACGCCAGCTCTCTCAAGCACTGCTCACACACACACAGTGTGGTGTGTGTAAATTTGAACAAACTGACCACTGTTTTTGTGTTTTTTTTTTTTTTTTTTTAAACATGTGATGTCTAGTTTTTTTAATCCTTGAAGTACTTCTGCTCAGAAGATCTTTTCAGTAGATTTAAATCATTGCTGGTGGAAAAGTCTCAACTTTCAGACCAAGTGAGTTTTACTCTACTAATATAATAATGTTTTCACACACATGGCAAACAGTAGCACTGAAAATGGACAGCATCTTAAAAGCAGTTAAAATATACAATGTTATAGGTAAATTAACATTTAAAATGTAGAACTGAACAATTATTGTATTGCAGTTACCCTTGCTTATCTGCAATATTGCTAATTTTAACAGAGGACTTGCTCAAAGGGACCGAACGATTACTTGAAATGATGACGTGGATGCGTGTTCGCTGTTTGATTGACAGAAGTCCGAGACGACTGAAAGGTTGGGATTGACACTCCCTGCAGGTGCGCAGGTTTATTTACATATCGTACTGATGATTATACAGGAACCCCACATGACGTTACCAGCAATGGTAGAGCACATGGGAAATACAGCCTGGCATACAAAAGGCAAACACTGAACAAAAACTATCAAACACAAGGTGCTGTGAAGACGCCTCGCACTACTCTGCTATCAAATGGAGGTCCCGCTTACATACCTGTCTGCTACAGTGCCAAGAAAAAGTTTGTGAAACCCTTAGGATTTTCACATATTTCAAACCTAAAATGTTATTAGATCTTAATCTAAGTCCTAATAATAGATAAAGATAACCTGATTAAACAAATGACACAAAAACATGATACTTTTTCAACATTTATTTATCCACAAATGACTCAATATTCAATATCCATCTGTGAAAAAGTATGTGAACCTTTAGATTCAGTAACTGGTTGCACCCCCTTGAGCAGCAATGACTTCAACTAAGCGTTTCCTGTAACTGTTGGTCAGTCTCTCACATTGGTTTTGAGGAATTTTGGCCCATTCCTCCTTACAGAACTGCTTCAACTCTGTGACATTTGAGGGCTTCCTTGCATGGACAGCTCGCTTCAGGTCCCGTCACAACATTTCAATGGGGTTTAGGTCCGGACTTTGACTAGGCCATTCCAAAACACGGAATTTCTTCTTCTGTAACCATTCTTTAGTAGATCCGCTTGTATGTTTTTAGGATCATTGTCTTGCTGCATGACCCATTTTTGGTTCAGCTTCAGCTCACGGATGGATGGCCTAACATTGTCCTGTAGAAACTTCTGATACAATGCAGAATTCATGGTTGTGTCAATGATGGCAAGCCGTCCAGGTCCTGAGGCAGCAAAGCAGCCCCAAACCATCACACTCCCACCACCATTCTTGATGGTTGGGATGAGGTTCTTCTGTTCGAACGCAGTGTTTGGTTTTCGCCAAACAACGTTTCTCATTGAGGCCAAAAAGTTCTACCTTTGACTCGTCTGTCCAGAGAACATTGTTCCAGAAGTCTTGTGGATCATCTATGTGCTCTTTGGCA
Source organism: Polyodon spathula (assembly GCF_017654505.1). Taxonomy (NCBI): domain Eukaryota; kingdom Metazoa; phylum Chordata; class Actinopteri; order Acipenseriformes; family Polyodontidae; genus Polyodon; species Polyodon spathula. Next base: position 133 of record NW_024472479.1, on the reverse strand, counting down.
AACTTCAGATGGGCAGCAATGTTCTTTTAGAGAGCAGTGGTTTCCTCCTGGCTATCCTTCCATGAACACCATTCTTGTTCAGTCTTTTTCTGATAGTTGAGTCATGAACACTCACATTAGCCAAGGCGAGAGT
>NW_024472478.1:0-322 GCF_017654505.1 Polyodon spathula | reverse complement strand
GGCCTGCAGATCCTTGGATGTTACTCTGGGGTTCTTTGTGACTTCCTTGATGATTTTCCGGTTTGTTGTTGGAGAGATTTTGGTAGGACGACCACTCCTGGGTAGAGTGACTGTGGTCTTGAACTTTCTCCATCTGTCTGACAGTGGATTGTAGGAGCCCCAAATCCTTAGAAATGGTTTTGTAACCCTTTCTAGACGATGTGTATCAATAACTGTTTTTTTGAGGTCCTCAGAGATTTCTTTTGATCGTGGTGTGACGTGTTTCCACACACCTGTATGGTGAAGACCAAATTCACAAAGTTTCTGATCTTTATATAGGGTG
>NW_024472477.1:31540-35678 GCF_017654505.1 Polyodon spathula | reverse complement strand
GGGCCTCCCAAACTCACCCCTGAAGATCTACCTAATTATTTACACACCTGATTCTTATTATCCCCTTAATTGAGCTGATAAAACCAGGGGTTCCCTTACTTTTTCACATACCCTGAATCTTAATTACTCATTGTTTATCTAATTCATACATCATTGTGTTTCACGACATGGAATTGGTTAACCCTGTAAACCCTATTGGGTATTTAAGAAAAGACTAGTTTTGATTCAAGAATGCTAGAATGGTAAAATTGTGGAATTTCCATAATTATCAGTGGGCTTCACAAACTTTCTCGGCACTGTATACTGGGTGGGATCTACTATCCCAAAACTCCCTGTCCCTCAAGCAGTTCACCCAACTTCATCCTTAGATATACACACGATCGCTGGTTCATTGCAGCTTCCTTCTCCTGGGACAAACACCCGACAACCTCCCGACCTCGGAGTATACAAACATTCGCCATTAGAGGGGGTCGCTTTGTTTCCTGAACCCAGTCATTCAGCAGCACAGACGGGCCGATGCTTCGGCAGCAGCAGCAGCGCTCTGCCCCTATGGTTGTGTAATCGGTATAAGCTGTGATCTGTATAATCGGCACCATTTTATTCCTGGCATTCTGCTGCACCACGCCCACTTGCTTATTAGGAGCTCGCAGCTGGTTAACACACACATGCTGCTCGTTCCTGCACCTAAACACAGCAGACAGGCTGCTACATACAGAGATTCCGACTCTCCATTACCAATCCTGTTCTTATTTATACAATCACTACACTTATTTGCAGTGAACAATCACAGAAGCCCTCTCCTCATGTGCACAACCTCAGCCCTGCTACACTAATGTACATGTTTTATGACTTTCATTAAATATTCAATCACAATTATGCAGGTTCTATAAAAAATGGTACATACTGTTATTGTTAAATCATTTAAACCTGACTACTGGCAAGCCTATGTATATATATATATATAGATATATATATATAAGAATCATATATATAATATATATATATCTATATATTAGATATCAAATGTAGTTCTGTCTGTAAATTACTAATTTGTTTAATTCTGTCTGTACATTAGAATAAACAAATGACAGGATGCCAACCAGATCAAGTGAAATTAAGACACTTAAGATCTCACACTGTGTGAAATGACACTTTGAGAACATCTCAGATGCTGTACTGTACATCAAACCACTGTCTAATTTGCAATTATACCCCATAGTAAAAACAACTGATTAAAATAGAAAGTTATTTAATTTGCTTTTATAGAGATTAGTACAGTGGTGTATAACAGTTGCACAAAACACTCAGGAACCCCTGTCTTTACAGGTAGATTTAATAGCATTTTGTGCCTTGGGAGGGTGTTGGTTGCTGGCATTAGTTTTGAATGTTATATATACACTGAGTGTACAAAACATTAGGAACACCTGCTCTTTCCATGAAATAGACTGACGAGGTGAATCCAGGTGAAAGCTATGATCCCTTATTGATGTAACCTGTTAAATCCACTTCAATCTGTGTAGATGAAGGGGAGACAGGTTAAAGAAGGATTTTTAAGCCTTGACACAATTGAGACATGGATTGTGTATGTGTGCCATTCAGAGGGTAAATGGGCAAGACAAAATAATGACCACGGGAAACTTAGCCCCATACCATCATATATATACTATATATTATATATATATATATACACACACACACACACACACACACACACACACACTATACTGGGAATAAGAAGACAGTTATGGCTGGGGCACTGAGATCAAACACTTGAACCTCTTAACAAGTACACTGAGATTTCGAAAGTCCACAGAACAGACAGGACCTAGACAGGATCCGCCTTCCCCAAAAGGATTGCTCTGCTCACCCACCTCCCGCTAACAAGACCCCCAATGAGGAGCAAAGGGCTGCTGGTGGATGCTTTGTCCAGGTTATAATCCCAAGGCACAATAAGGAAATAATGAGGCATTTAAATCGTTCATTTGAAATGCTTGACTTCGTTTACACAATGCCGAGAGTCAATTTTTTAAAGCAAAAAAATTATCAACATTTAAACAATGAATAAAAAATGAACACCCATGAACATTCTATTTTAGTATTGTGAACATCAGGAGTTTTTTTTTGTTTGTTTGTTTGTTTTGTTAAATCTCACAGCGCTGTACCTTTTTTTTTTGGCGCAATATGAAAACAGCAAGAAAAACAGTTCATTTAAAACAACAATGTAACAAACAGACGCACAAGTGCGATTATGGATGGAGTGGCTGTTCTCTTTTAAAGGGGCAGTACAGTATAAGCAGAACTGTATGTCATTACATCTGGAATTCCTTAAAATTCCTTGCCCAACTACAGATTATAAATACGATTTAAAAAGGTATCGTCGCAACATCCTCCAAGGGAAAAGCGAGAAAATAAAGCTGCTCAGGGTTCCTTTAACCTCTGCAAAGTATATGGGACCCTGGCTTTTCACATCATCCATAGAGAGACTGCAACTCTGCCAATATCACTATGCCCTAACAGGCTACTGTACTGAGGCACCTGATGAATGATGCATGTTCTGGGTATTCCTGTCAGGATTTAAACTTGCAACCTTGTGGTATGAACTGAACTGACATCAATTCCCTACCCTGCACAAGAGTCGATGACCAAGCACCTCTGTTTCTAGTTATAATCCATTATATACTTACCTAGTTGCCGTAGCACAAGGGGCAGCTATAGATCACATTAAGAACATTATTGTGTACTACAAAATCAAACAAAAGCCCATTCTATTGTTTGTTTATCAACAAGACAGGCATTGTTATTAAAAGTATTCGGATTAATAAAAGTCAGATTTTATTAAAACCCTCAACATAGCAAAACTGTTACACGAGACACCAAATTGAACTGCCTTTTTTAAAAGAGAGAGAGCATGAGAGACATGTTTTAAAGAGCCATCTTATTCGGTAACTGTTTCATATTTATTCAGCCCTGGGCAGCACTAACTTAATGAATAATGTATTGTGGGGTCTGTCTCTCTTCTGAATGATCTCTATCAGCAAGCCATCTCTCCTGCACACACTGCACTCTGTGTCTACGCTGAGTAAAGAACAGAGGGAAAAAATGGCCATAAGGGAAAAAAGGATAAGAACTGTATAGATATAAAAAATGACAATGTAAACTGTTGATAGAAAATAGGAGGTGAAAACTATGGTGACACAAAGGTATGCATAATAAATTATTCTTCCATATTATATGTTACTCAGGTTTTAGGGTCTTCAACAAAAAAAAAAAAAAAATCACAAGGGGAGTTGGTAGCTGCATTTCTATGTGAAAAGGCTACTCTCCAGCACCATAAAACCTCAAAAATGAAATCCACTAGCTGTATCACGCTCATTAAAAAACATCTAGCCATATAAAAAAAGTTTATAAATCCTGGCAGAACCACAGCAGTACCTGCAACACAACAGACCTGAAATTAAAATCCCCAGGAGCATAATGATCGCGGAATGGCATGTCATCACATATATAGGCTGTACACGAGAGAGCTATTTCAAAACATCTGCATCTTTGATCATTTCATTGAGAAATCATATAATACAGCTGTGCAGCAAACAATGAAGCCCCTATACCCCAGAAAGTCATTTGTCCTCAATATGGCAGCAACATCAGGTCACAGGTCAATGTCATTGGGCATACATTGTTTATATAACCTTGCAAATATGAAGTCCCTACCTCAAACTGTATGAGGCACCGAGTGTTGCAGTGTCAGTTGCAGCATTATAAAATCACAGCCACAAATGGGCTTATTTCTCTTATAAAGACCCCTACATCTCAAACTTCCAGAGAATAACAGAATAAATCGGTCTACCAAGCCCAAACCAATATCTCAAACCTAAACCCTTGACCACAATATGGTAGCCATTTTAGGTCAGATGTCAAAGTGAAGGGTACCGTTCGATTTTGTCTGCAGTTTCCTTAAGACTGAAAATATGAAGAAGTCAGCATTTCAAATGGGCCAAGTTCAAGCTGCTGCGGCAGATTTACAACTATTAACCAGTTCCCTTGAAAAATGAGGGTGCGAGGACAGGCTATTGGAGAAAATTCAAACCTAGCAGCACTCTGGAAGACGCCAACTACTAGACAAGTCTGTACCCCCCAC
>NW_024472477.1:0-31040 GCF_017654505.1 Polyodon spathula | reverse complement strand
AGCAGCTGATTCAAATTCAGCGCCGTTTTGAGACACGGGCGAGGGGAGGAGCCGACAGCACAGCAGAACAACGCAGTTAAACGAGGCAGTCTTCCCAGCGACAGCGAGTGGAAGCGACAGCGAGTGGGAGAAGTACAGCGTGGAAAAGTACAGAGCAGTTTCGAAGCAGAAAGGAGAAATTGCATCTTGAATTGCTTTAATCAGAAAACAGAGGACATTGGGGAAACACAGCCGCGTGTGTTTTTCTGATAACAAACAAGCTGAAACTCGGAGCAGCTGATTCAAATTCAGCGCCGTTTTGAGACACGGGCGAGGGGAGGAGCCGACAGCACAGCAGAACAACGCAGTTAAACGAGGCAGTCTTCCCAGCGACAGCGAGTGGAAGCGACAGCGAGTGGGAGAAGTACAGCGTGGAAAAGTACAGAGCAGTTTCGAAGCAGAAAGGAGAAATTGCATCTTGAATTGCTTTAATCAGAAAACAGAGGACATTGGGGAAACACAGCAACAGCCGCGTGTGTTTTTCTGATAACAAACAAGCTGAAACTCGGAGCAGCTGATTCAAATTCAGCGCCGTTTTGAGACACGGGCGAGGGGAGGAGCCGACAGCACAGCAGAACAACGCAGTTAAACGAGGCAGTCTTCCCAGCGACAGCGAGTGGAAGCGACAGCGAGTGGGAGAAGTACAGGCGTGGAAAAGTACAGAGCAGTTTCGAAGCAGAAAGGAGAAATTGCATCTTGAATTGCTTTAATCAGAAAACAGAGGACATTGGGGAAACACAGCCGCGTGTGTTTTTCTGATAACAAACAAGCTGAAACTCGGAGCAGCTGATTCAAATTCAGCGCCGTTCTGAGACACGGGCGAGGGGAGGAGCCGACAGCACAGCAGAACAACGCAGTTAAACGAGGCAGTCTTCCCAGCGACAGCGAGTGGAAGCGACAGCGAGTGGGAGAAGTACAGGCGTGGAAAAGTACAGAGCAGTTTCGAAGCAGAAAGGAGAAATTGCATCTTGAATTGCTTTAATCAGAAAACAGAGGACATTGGGGAAACACAGCCGCCGTGTGTTTTTCTGATAACAAACAAGCTGAAACTCGGAGCAGCTGATTCAAATTCAGCGCCGTTTTGAGACACGGGCGAGGGGAGGAGCCGACAGCACAGCAGAACAACGCAGTTAAACGAGGCAGTCTTCCCAGCGACAGCGAGTGGAAGCGACAGCGAGTGGGAGAAGTACAGCGTGGAAAAGTACAGAGCAGTTTCGAAGCAGAAAGGAGAAATTGCATCTTGAATTGCTTTAATCAGAAAACAGAGGACATTGGGGAAACAGCAGCAGCCGCGTGTGTTTTTCTGATAACAAACAAGCTGAAACTCGGAGCAGCTGATTCAAATTCAGCGCCGTTTTGAGACACGGGCGAGGGGAGGAGCCGACAGCACAGCAGAACAACGCAGTTAAACGAGGCAGTCTTCCCAGCGACAGCGAGTGGAAGCGACAGCGAGTGGGAGAAGTACAGCGTGGAAAAGTACAGAGCAGTTTCGAAGCAGAAAGGAGAAATTGCATCTTGAATTGCTTTAATCAGAAAACAGAGGACATTGGGGAAACACAGCAGCCGCGTGTGTTTTTCTGATAACAAACAAGCTGAAACTCGGAGCAGCTGATTCAAATTCAGCGCCGTTTTGAGACACGGGCGAGGGGAGGAGCCGACAGCACAGCAGAACAACGCAGTTAAACGAGGCAGTCTTCCCAGCGACAGCGAGTGGAAGCGACAGCGAGTGGGAGAAGTACAGCGTGGAAAAGTACAGAGCAGTTTCGAAGCAGAAAGGAGAAATTGCATCTTGAATTGCTTTAATCGGAAAACAGAGGACATTGGGGAAACACAGCCGCGTGTGTTTTTCTGATAACAAACAAGCTGAAACTCGGAGCAGCTGATTCAAATTCAGCGCCGTTTTGAGACACGGGCGAGGGGAGGAGCCGACAGCACAGCAGAACAACGCAGTTAAACGAGGCAGTCTTCCCAGCGACAGCGAGTGGAAGCGACAGCGAGTGGGAGAAGTACAGCGTGGAAAAGTACAGAGCAGTTTCGAAGCAGAAAGGAGAAATTGCATCTTGAATTGCTTTAATCAGAAAACAGAGGACATTGGGGAAACACAGCAGCAGCGTGTGTTTTTTCTGATAACAAACAAGCTGAAACTCGGAGCAGCTGATTCAAATTCAGCGCCGTTTTGAGACACGGGCGAGGGGAGGAGCCGACAGCACAGCAGAACAACGCAGTTAAACGAGGCAGTCTTCCCAGCGACAGCGAGTGGAAGCGACAGCGAGTGGGAGAAGTACAGCGTGGAAAAGTACAGAGCAGTTTCGAAGCAGAAAGGAGAAATTGCATCTTGAATTGCTTTAATCAGAAAACAGAGGACATTGGGGAAACACAGCCGCGTGTGTTTTTCTGATAACAAACAAGCTGAAACTCGGAGCAGCTGATTCAAATTCAGCGCCGTTTTGAGACACGGGCGAGGGGAGGAGCCGACAGCACAGCAGAACAACGCAGTTAAACGAGGCAGTCTTCCCAGCGACAGCGAGTGGAAGCGACAGCGAGTGGGAGAAGTACAGCGTGGAAAAGTACAGAGCAGTTTCGAAGCAGAAAGGAGAAATTGCATCTTGAATTGCTTTAATCAGAAAACAGAGGACATTGGGGAAACACAGCCGCGTGTGTTTTTCTGATAACAAACAAGCTGAAACTCGGAGCAGCTGATTCAAATTCAGCGCCGTTCTGAGACACGGGCGAGGGGAGGAGCCGACAGCACAGCAGAACAACGCAGTTAAACGAGGCAGTCTTCCCAGCGACAGCGAGTGGAAGCGACAGCGAGTGGGAGAAGTACAGCGTGGAAAAGTACAGAGCAGTTTCGAAGCAGAAAGGAGAAATTGCATCTTGAATTGCTTTAATCAGAAAACAGAGGACATTGGGGAAACACAGCCGCGTGTGTTTTTCTGATAACAAACAAGCTGAAACTCGGAGCAGCTGATTCAAATTCAGCGCCGTTTTGAGACACGGGCGAGGGGAGGAGCCGACAGCACAGCAGAACAACGCAGTTAAACGAGGCAGTCTTCCCAGCGACAGCGAGTGGAAGCGACAGCGAGTGGGAGAAGTACAGCGTGGAAAAGTACAGAGCAGTTTCGAAGCAGAAAGGAGAAATTGCATCTTGAATTGCTTTAATCAGAAAACAGAGGACATTGGGGAAACACAGCCGCGTGTGTTTTTCTGATAACAAACAAGCTGAAACTCGGAGCAGCTGATTCAAATTCAGCGCCGTTTTGAGACACGGGCGAGGGGAGGAGCCGACAGCACAGCAGAACAACGCAGTTAAACGAGGCAGTCTTCCCAGCGACAGCGAGTGGAAGCGACAGCGAGTGGGAGAAGTACAGGCGTGGAAAAGTACAGAGCAGTTTCGAAGCAGAAAGGAGAAATTGCATCTTGAATTGCTTTAATCAGAAAACAGAGGACATTGGGGAAACACAGCAGCGCGTGTGTTTTTTCTGATAACAAACAAGCTGAAACTCGGAGCAGCTGATTCAAATTCAGCGCCGTTTTGAGACACGGGCGAGGGGAGGAGCCGACAGCACAGCAGAACAACGCAGTTAAACGAGGCAGTCTTCCCAGCGACAGCGAGTGGAAGCGACAGCGAGTGGGAGAAGTACAGCGTGGAAAAGTACAGAGCAGTTTCGAAGCAGAAAGGAGAAATTGCATCTTGAATTGCTTTAATCAGAAAACAGAGGACATTGGGGAAACACAGCAGCAGCGTGTGTGTTTTCTGATAACAAACAAGCTGAAACTCGGAGCAGCTGATTCAAATTCAGCGCCGTTTTGAGACACGGGCGAGGGGAGGAGCCGACAGCACAGCAGAACAACGCAGTTAAACGAGGCAGTCTTCCCAGCGACAGCGAGTGGAAGCGACAGCGAGTGGGAGAAGTACAGGCGTGGAAAAGTACAGAGCAGTTTCGAAGCAGAAAGGAGAAATTGCATCTTGAATTGCTTTAATCAGAAAACAGAGGACATTGGGGAAACACAGCACAGCCGGTGTTTTTTGTGATAACAAACAAGCTGAAACTCGGAGCAGCTGATTCAAATTCAGCGCCGTTTTGAGACACGGGCGAGGGGAGGAGCCGACAGCACAGCAGAACAACGCAGTTAAACGAGGCAGTCTTCCCAGCGACAGCGAGTGGAAGCGACAGCGAGTGGGAGAAGTACAGCGTGGAAAAGTACAGAGCAGTTTCGAAGCAGAAAGGAGAAATTGCATCTTGAATTGCTTTAATCAGAAAACAGAGGACATTGGGGAAACACAGCAGCGCGTGTGTTTTTGTGATAACAAACAAGCTGAAACTCGGAGCAGCTGATTCAAATTCAGCGCCGTTTTGAGACACGGGCGAGGGGAGGAGCCGACAGCACAGCAGAACAACGCAGTTAAACGAGGCAGTCTTCCCAGCGACAGCGAGTGGAAGCGACAGCGAGTGGGAGAAGTACAGGCGTGGAAAAGTACAGAGCAGTTTCGAAGCAGAAAGGAGAAATTGCACCTTGAATTGCTTTAATCAGAAAACAGAGGACATGCAAACTCGGAGCAGCTGATTCAAATTCAGCGCCGTTTTGAGACACGGGCGAGGGGAGGAGCCGACAGCACAGCAGAACAACGCAGTTAAACGAGGCAGTCTTCCCAGCGACAGCGAGTGGAAGCGACAGCGAGTGGGAGAAGTACAGCGTGGAAAAGTACAGAGCAGTTTCGAAGCAGAAAGGAGAAATTGCTTGAATTGCTTTAATCAGAAAACAGAGGACATTGGGGAAACACAGCCGCGTGTGTTTTTCTGATAACAAACAAGCTGAAACTCGGAGCAGCTGATTCAAATTCAGCGCCGTTTTGAGACACGGGCGAGGGGAGGAGCCGACAGCACAGCAGAACAACGCAGTTAAACGAGGCAGTCTTCCCAGCGACAGCGAGTGGAAGCGACAGCGAGTGGGAGAAGTACAGCGTGGAAAAGTACAGAGCAGTTTCGAAGCAGAAAGGAGAAATTGCATCTTGAATTGCTTTAATCAGAAAACAGAGGACATTGGGGAAACACAGCAGCAGCCGCGTGTGTTTTTCTGATAACAAACAAGCTGAAACTCGGAGCAGCTGATTCAAATTCAGCGCCGTTTTGAGACACGGGCGAGGGGAGGAGCCGACAGCACAGCAGAACAACGCAGTTAAACGAGGCAGTCTTCCCAGCACAGCGAGTGGAAGCGACAGCGAGTGGGAGAAGTACAGCGTGGAAAAGTACAGAGCAGTTTCGAAGCAGAAAGGAGAAATTGCATCTTGAATTGCTTTAATCAGAAAACAGAGGACATTGGGGAAACACAGCCGCGTGTGTGTTTTTCTGATAACAAACAAGCTGAAACTCGGAGCAGCTGATTCAAATTCAGCGCCGTTTTGAGACACGGGCGAGGGGAGGAGCCGACAGCACAGCAGAACAACGCAGTTAAACGAGGCAGTCTTCCCAGCGACAGCGAGTGGAAGCGACAGCGAGTGGGAGAAGTACAGCGTGGAAAAGTACAGAGCAGTTTCGAAGCAGAAAGGAGAAATTGCATCTTGAATTGCTTTAATCAGAAAACAGAGGACATTGGGGAAACACAGCACAGCCGCGTGTGTTTTTCTGATAACAAACAAGCTGAAACTCGGAGCAGCTGATTCAAATTCAGCGCCGTTTTGAGACACGGGCGAGGGGAGGAGCCGACAGCACAGCAGAACAACGCAGTTAAACGAGGCAGTCTTCCCAGCGACAGCGAGTGGAAGCGACAGCGAGTGGGAGAAGTACAGCGTGGAAAAGTACAGAGCAGTTTCGAAGCAGAAAGGAGAAATTGCATCTTGAATTGCTTTAATCAGAAAACAGAGGACATTGGGTAAAAACAAGAGTAGCGTGTGTTTTTCTGATAACAAACAAGCTGAAACTCGGAGCAGCTGATTCAAATTCAGCGCCGTTTTGAGACACGGGCGAGGGGAGGAGCCGACAGCACAGCAGAACAACGCAGTTAAACGAGGCAGTCTTCCCAGCGACAGCGAGTGGAAGCGACAGCGAGTGGGAGAAGTACAGCGTGGAAAAGTACAGAGCAGTTTCGAAGCAGAAAGGAGAAATTGCATCTTGAATTGCTTTAATCAGAAAACAGAGGACATTGGGGAAACACAGCCGCGCGTGTGTTTTTCTGATAACAAACAAGCTGAAACTCGGAGCAGCTGATTCAAATTCAGCGCCGTTTTGAGACACGGGCGAGGGGAGGAGCCGACAGCACAGCAGAACAACGCAGTTAAACGAGGCAGTCTTCCCAGCGACAGCGAGTGGAAGCGACAGCGAGTGGGAGAAGTACAGGCGTGGAAAAGTACAGAGCAGTTTCGAAGCAGAAAGGAGAAATTGCATCTTGAATTGCTTTAATCAGAAAACAGAGGACATTGGGGAAACACAGCAGCAGCCGCGTGTGTTTTTCTGATAACAAACAAGCTGAAACTCGGAGCAGCTGATTCAAATTCAGCGCCGTTTTGAGACACGGGCGAGGGGAGGAGCCGACAGCACAGCAGAACAACGCAGTTAAACGAGGCAGTCTTCCCAGCGACAGCGAGTGGAAGCGACAGCGAGTGGGAGAAGTACAGCGTGGAAAAGTACAGAGCAGTTTCGAAGCAGAAAAGGAGAAATTGCATCTTGAATTGCTTTAAATCAAAACAGAGGACATTGGGGAAACACAGCCGCGTGTGTTTTTTCTGATAACAAACAAGCTGAAACTCGGAGCAGCTGATTCAAATTCAGCGCCGTTTTGAGACACGGGCGAGGGGAGGAGCCGACAGCACAGCAGAACAACGCAGTTAAACGAGGCAGTCTTCCCAGCGACAGCGAGTGGAAGCGACAGCGAGTGGGAGAAGTACAGCGTGGAAAAGTACAGAGCAGTTTCGAAGCAGAAAGGAGAAATTGCATCTTGAATTGCTTTAATCAGAAAACAGAGGACATTGGGGAAACACAGCAGCGCCGTGTGTTTTTCTGATAACAAACAAGCTGAAACTCGGAGCAGCTGATTCAAATTCAGCGCCGTTTTGAGACACGGGCGAGGGGAGGAGCCGACAGCACAGCAGAACAACGCAGTTAAACGAGGCAGTCTTCCCAGCGACAGCGAGTGGAAGCGACAGCGAGTGGGAGAAGTACAGCGTGGAAAGTACAGAGCAGTTTCGAAGCAGAAAGGAGAAATTGCATCTTGAATTGCTTTAATCAGAAAACAGAGGACATTGGGGAAACACAGCCGCGTGTGTTTTTCTGATAACAAACAAGCTGAAACTCGGAGCAGCTGATTCAAATTCAGCGCCGTTTTGAGACACGGGCGAGGGGAGGAGCCGACAGCACAGCAGAACAACGCAGTTAAACGAGGCAGTCTTCCCAGCGACAGCGAGTGGAAGCGACAGCGAGTGGGAGAAGTACAGCGTGGAAAAGTACAGAGCAGTTTCGAAGCAGAAAGGAGAAATTGCATCTTGAATTGCTTTAATCAGAAAACAGAGGACATTGGGGAAACACAGCAGCAGCCGTGTGTGTTTTTCTGATAACAAACAAGCTGAAACTCGGAGCAGCTGATTCAAATTCAGCGCCGTTTTGAGACACGGGCGAGGGGAGGAGCCGACAGCACAGCAGAACAACGCAGTTAAACGAGGCAGTCTTCCCAGCGACAGCGAGTGGAAGCGACAGCGAGTGGGAGAAGTACAGCGTGGAAAAGTACAGAGCAGTTTCGAAGCAGAAAGGAGAAATTGCATCTTGAATTGCTTTAATCAGAAAACAGAGGACATTGGGGAAACACAGCCGCGTGTGTTTTTCTGATAACAAACAAGCTGAAACTCGGAGCAGCTGATTCAAATTCAGCGCCGTTTTGAGACACGGGCGAGGGGAGGAGCCGACAGCACAGCAGAACAACGCAGTTAAACGAGGCAGTCTTCCCAGCGACAGCGAGTGGAAGCGACAGCGAGTGGGAGAAGTACAGCGTGGAAAAGTACAGAGCAGTTTCGAAGCAGAAAGGAGAAATTGCATCTTGAATTGCTTTAATCAGAAAACAGAGGACATTGGGGAAACACAGCAGCAGCGCGTGTGTTTTTCTGATAACAAACAAGCTGAAACTCGGAGCAGCTGATTCAAATTCAGCGCCGTTTTGAGACACGGGCGAGGGGAGGAGCCGACAGCACAGCAGAACAACGCAGTTAAACGAGGCAGTCTTCCCAGCGACAGCGAGTGGAAGCGACAGCGAGTGGGAGAAGTACAGCGTGGAAAAGTACAGAGCAGTTTCGAAGCAGAAAGGAGAAATTGCATCTTGAATTGCTTTAATCAGAAAACAGAGGACATTGGGGAAACACAGCCGCGTGTGTTTTTTCTGATAACAAACAAGCTGAAACTCGGAGCAGCTGATTCAAATTCAGCGCCGTTTTGAGACACGGGCGAGGGGAGGAGCCGACAGCACAGCAGAACAACGCAGTTAAACGAGGCAGTCTTCCCAGCGACAGCGAGTGGAAGCGACAGCGAGTGGGAGAAGTACAGCGTGGAAAAGTACAGAGCAGTTTCGAAGCAGAAAGGAGAAATTGCATCTTGAATTGCTTTAATCAGAAAACAGAGGACATTGGGGAAACACAGCCGCGTGTGTTTTTCTGATAACAAACAAGCTGAAACTCGGAGCAGCTGATTCAAATTCAGCGCCGTTTTGAGACACGGGCGAGGGGAGGAGCCGACAGCACAGCAGAACAACGCAGTTAAACGAGGCAGTCTTCCCAGCGACAGCGAGTGGAAGCGACAGCGAGTGGGAGAAGTACAGCGTGGAAAAGTACAGAGCAGTTTCGAAGCAGAAAGGAGAAATTGCATCTTGAATTGCTTTAATCAGAAAACAGAGGACATTGGGGAAACACAGCCGCGTGTGTTTTTCTGATAACAAACAAGCTGAAACTCGGAGCAGCTGATTCAAATTCAGCGCCGTTTTGAGACACGGGCGAGGGGAGGAGCCGACAGCACAGCAGAACAACGCAGTTAAACGAGGCAGTCTTCCCAGCGACAGCGAGTGGAAGCGACAGCGAGTGGGAGAAGTACAGCGTGGAAAAGTACAGAGCAGTTTCGAAGCAGAAAGGAGAAATTGCATCTTGAATTGCTTTAATCAGAAAACAGAGGACATTGGGGAAACACAGCCGCGTGTGTGTTTTTCTGATAACAAACAAGCTGAAACTCGGAGCAGCTGATTCAAATTCAGCGCCGTTTTGAGACACGGGCGAGGGGAGGAGCCGACAGCACAGCAGAACAACGCAGTTAAACGAGGCAGTCTTCCCAGCGACAGCGAGTGGAAGCGACAGCGAGTGGGAGAAGTACAGCGTGGAAAAGTACAGAGCAGTTTCGAAGCAGAAAGGAGAAATTGCATCTTGAATTGCTTTAATCAGAAAACAGAGGACATTGGGGAAACACAGCCGCGTGTGTTTTTCTGATAACAAACAAGCTGAAACTCGGAGCAGCTGATTCAAATTCAGCGCCGTTTTGAGACACGGGCGAGGGGAGGAGCCGACAGCACAGCAGAACAACGCAGTTAAACGAGGCAGTCTTCCCAGCGACAGCGAGTGGAAGCGACAGCGAGTGGGAGAAGTACAGCGTGGAAAAGTACAGAGCAGTTTCGAAGCAGAAAGGAGAAATTGCATCTTGAATTGCTTTAATCAGAAAACAGAGGACATTGGGGAAACACAGCCGCGTGTGTTTTTCTGATAACAAACAAGCTGAAACTCGGAGCAGCTGATTCAAATTCAGCGCCGTTTTGAGACACGGGCGAGGGGAGGAGCCGACAGCACAGCAGAACAACGCAGTTAAACGAGGCAGTCTTCCCAGCGACAGCGAGTGGAAGCGACAGCGAGTGGGAGAAGTACAGCGTGGAAAAGTACAGAGCAGTTTCGAAGCAGAAAGGAGAAATTGCATCTTGAATTGCTTTAATCAGAAAACAGAGGACATTGGGGAAACACAGCCGCGTGTGTTTTTTGTGATAACAAACAAGCTGAAACTCGGAGCAGCTGATTCAAATTCAGCGCCGTTTTGAGACACGGGCGAGGGGAGGAGCCGACAGCACAGCAGAACAACGCAGTTAAACGAGGCAGTCTTCCCAGCGACAGCGAGTGGAAGCGACAGCGAGTGGGAGAAGTACAGCGTGGAAAAGTACAGAGCAGTTTCGAAGCAGAAAGGAGAAATTGCATCTTGAATTGCTTTAATCAGAAAACAGAGGACATTGGGGAAACACAGCCGCGTGTGTTTTTCTGATAACAAACAAGCTGAAACTCGGAGCAGCTGATTCAAATTCAGCGCCGTTTTGAGACACGGGCGAGGGGAGGAGCCGACAGCACAGCAGAACAACGCAGTTAAACGAGGCAGTCTTCCCAGCGACAGCGAGTGGAAGCGACAGCGAGTGGGAGAAGTACAGGCGTGGAAAAGTACAGAGCAGTTTCGAAGCAGAAAGGAGAAATTGCATCTTGAATTGCTTTAATCAGAAAACAGAGGACATTGGGGAAACACAGCAGCAGCCGCGTGTGTTTTTCTGATAACAAACAAGCTGAAACTCGGAGCAGCTGATTCAAATTCAGCGCCGTTTTGAGACACGGGCGAGGGGAGGAGCCGACAGCACAGCAGAACAACGCAGTTAAACGAGGCAGTCTTCCCAGCGACAGCGAGTGGAAGCGACAGCGAGTGGGAGAAGTACAGGCGTGGAAAAGTACAGAGCAGTTTCGAAGCAGAAAGGAGAAATTGCATCTTGAATTGCTTTAATCAGAAAACAGAGGACATTGGGGAAACACAGCCGCGTGTGTTTTTCTGATAACAAACAAGCTGAAACTCGGAGCAGCTGATTCAAATTCAGCGCCGTTTTGAGACACGGGCGAGGGGAGGAGCCGACAGCACAGCAGAACAACGCAGTTAAACGAGGCAGTCTTCCCAGCGACAGCGAGTGGAAGCGACAGCGAGTGGGAGAAGTACAGCGTGGAAAAGTACAGAGCAGTTTCGAAGCAGAAAGGAGAAATTGCATCTTGAATTGCTTTAATCAGAAAACAGAGGACATTGGGGAAACACAGCCGCGTGTGTTTTTTCTGATAACAAACAAGCTGAAACTCGGAGCAGCTGATTCAAATTCAGCGCCGTTTTGAGACACGGGCGAGGGGAGGAGCCGACAGCACAGCAGAACAACGCAGTTAAACGAGGCAGTCTTCCCAGCGACAGCGAGTGGAAGCGACAGCGAGTGGGAGAAGTACAGGCGTGGAAAAGTACAGAGCAGTTTCGAAGCAGAAAGGAGAAATTGCATCTTGAATTGCTTTAATCAGAAAACAGAGGACATTGGGGAAACACAGCAGCCGCGTGTGTTTTTCTGATAACAAACAAGCTGAAACTCGGAGCAGCTGATTCAAATTCAGCGCCGTTTTGAGACACGGGCGAGGGGAGGAGCCGACAGCACAGCAGAACAACGCAGTTAAACGAGGCAGTCTTCCCAGCGACAGCGAGTGGAAGCGACAGCGAGTGGGAGAAGTACAGCGTGGAAAAGTACAGAGCAGTTTCGAAGCAGAAAGGAGAAATTGCATCTTGAATTGCTTTAATCAGAAAACAGAGGACATTGGGGAAACACAGCCGCGTGTGTTTTTCTGATAACAAACAAGCTGAAACTCGGAGCAGCTGATTCAAATTCAGCGCCGTTTTGAGACACGGGCGAGGGGAGGAGCCGACAGCACAGCAGAACAACGCAGTTAAACGAGGCAGTCTTCCCAGCGACAGCGAGTGGAAGCGACAGCGAGTGGGAGAAGTACAGCGTGGAAAAGTACAGAGCAGTTTCGAAGCAGAAAGGAGAAATTGCATCTTGAATTGCTTTAATCAGAAAACAGAGGACATTGGGGAAACACAGCAGCAGCCGCGTGTGTTTTTCTGATAACAAACAAGCTGAAACTCGGAGCAGCTGATTCAAATTCAGCGCCGTTTTGAGACACGGGCGAGGGGAGGAGCCGACAGCACAGCAGAACAACGCAGTTAAACGAGGCAGTCTTCCCAGCGACAGCGAGTGGAAGCGACAGCGAGTGGGAGAAGTACAGCGTGGAAAAGTACAGAGCAGTTTCGAAGCAGAAAGGAGAAATTGCATCTTGAATTGCTTTAATCAGAAAACAGAGGACATTGGGTAAAAACAAGAGTAGCGTGTGTTTTTCTGATAACAAACAAGCTGAAACTCGGAGCAGCTGATTCAAATTCAGCGCCGTTTTGAGACACGGGCGAGGGGAGGAGCCGACAGCACAGCAGAACAACGCAGTTAAACGAGGCAGTCTTCCCAGCGACAGCGAGTGGAAGCGACAGCGAGTGGGAGAAGTACAGCGTGGAAAAGTACAGAGCAGTTTCGAAGCAGAAAGGAGAAATTGCATCTTGAATTGCTTTAATCAGAAAACAGAGGACATTGGGGAAACACAGCAGCAGCCGCGTGTGTTTTTCTGATAACAAACAAGCTGAAACTCGGAGCAGCTGATTCAAATTCAGCGCCGTTTTGAGACACGGGCGAGGGGAGGAGCCGACAGCACAGCAGAACAACGCAGTTAAACGAGGCAGTCTTCCCAGCGACAGCGAGTGGAAGCGACAGCGAGTGGGAGAAGTACAGGCGTGGAAAAGTACAGAGCAGTTTCGAAGCAGAAAGGAGAAATTGCATCTTGAATTGCTTTAATCAGAAAACAGAGGACATTGGGGAAACACAGCAGCAGCCGCGTGTGTTTTTCTGATAACAAACAAGCTGAAACTCGGAGCAGCTGATTCAAATTCAGCGCCGTTTTGAGACACGGGCGAGGGGAGGAGCCGACAGCACAGCAGAACAACGCAGTTAAACGAGGCAGTCTTCCCAGCGACAGCGAGTGGAAGCGACAGCGAGTGGGAGAAGTACAGCGTGGAAAAGTACAGAGCAGTTTCGAAGCAGAAAGGAGAAATTGCATCTTGAATTGCTTTAATCAGAAAACAGAGGACATTGGGGAAACACAGCAGCAGCCGCGTGTGTTTTTCTGATAACAAACAAGCTGAAACTCGGAGCAGCTGATTCAAATTCAGCGCCGTTTTGAGACACGGGCGAGGGGAGGAGCCGACAGCACAGCAGAACAACGCAGTTAAACGAGGCAGTCTTCCCAGCGACAGCGAGTGGAAGCGACAGCGAGTGGGAGAAGTACAGCGTGGAAAAGTACAGAGCAGTTTCGAAGCAGAAAGGAGAAATTGCATCTTGAATTGCTTTAATCAGAAAACAGAGGACATTGGGGAAACACAGCAGCAGCCGCGTGTGTTTTTCTGATAACAAACAAGCTGAAACTCGGAGCAGCTGATTCAAATTCAGCGCCGTTCTGAGACACGGGCGAGGGGAGGAGCCGACAGCACAGCAGAACAACGCAGTTAAACGAGGCAGTCTTCCCAGCGACAGCGAGTGGAAGCGACAGCGAGTGGGAGAAGTACAGCGTGGAAAAGTACAGAGCAGTTTCGAAGCAGAAAGGAGAAATTGCATCTTGAATTGCTTTAATCAGAAAACAGAGGACATTGGGGAAACACAGCAGCAGCCGCGTGTGTTTTTGTGATAACAAACAAGCTGAAACTCGGAGCAGCTGATTCAAATTCAGCGCCGTTTTGAGACACGGGCGAGGGGAGGAGCCGACAGCACAGCAGAACAACGCAGTTAAACGAGGCAGTCTTCCCAGCGACAGCGAGTGGAAGCGACAGCGAGTGGGAGAAGTACAGCGTGGAAAAGTACAGAGCAGTTTCGAAGCAGAAAGGAGAAATTGCATCTTGAATTGCTTTAATCAGAAAACAGAGGACATTGGGGAAACACAGCAGCAGCCGCGTGTGTTTTTCTGATAACAAACAAGCTGAAACTCGGAGCAGCTGATTCAAATTCAGCGCCGTTTTGAGACACGGGCGAGGGGAGGAGCCGACAGCACAGCAGAACAACGCAGTTAAACGAGGCAGTCTTCCCAGCGACAGCGAGTGGAAGCGACAGCGAGTGGGAGAAGTACAGGCGTGGAAAAGTACAGAGCAGTTTCGAAGCAGAAAGGAGAAATTGCATCTTGAATTGCTTTAATCAGAAAACAGAGGACATTGGGGAAACACAGCAGCAGCCGCGTGTGTTTTTGTGATAACAAACAAGCTGAAACTCGGAGCAGCTGATTCAAATTCAGCGCCGTTTTGAGACACGGGCGAGGGGAGGAGCCGACAGCACAGCAGAACAACGCAGTTAAACGAGGCAGTCTTCCCAGCGACAGCGAGTGGAAGCGACAGCGAGTGGGAGAAGTACAGCGTGGAAAAGTACAGAGCAGTTTCGAAGCAGAAAGGAGAAATTGCATCTTGAATTGCTTTAATCAGAAAACAGAGGACATTGGGGAAACACAGCAGCAGCGTGTGTTTTTTCTGATAACAAACAAGCTGAAACTCGGAGCAGCTGATTCAAATTCAGCGCCGTTTTGAGACACGGGCGAGGGGAGGAGCCGACAGCACAGCAGAACAACGCAGTTAAACGAGGCAGTCTTCCCAGCGACAGCGAGTGGAAGCGACAGCGAGTGGGAGAAGTACAGCGTGGAAAAGTACAGAGCAGTTTCGAAGCAGAAAGGAGAAATTGCATCTTGAATTGCTTTAATCAGAAAACAGAGGACATTGGGGAAACACAGCAGCAGCCGCGTGTGTTTTTGTGATAACAAACAAGCTGAAACTCGGAGCAGCTGATTCAAATTCAGCGCCGTTTTGAGACACGGGCGAGGGGAGGAGCCGACAGCACAGCAGAACAACGCAGTTAAACGAGGCAGTCTTCCCAGCGACAGCGAGTGGAAGCGACAGCGAGTGGGAGAAGTACAGGCGTGGAAAAGTACAGAGCAGTTTCGAAGCAGAAAGGAGAAATTGCATCTTGAATTGCTTTAATCAGAAAACAGAGGACATTGGGGAAACACAGCAGCAGCCGCGTGTGTTTTTGTGATAACAAACAAGCTGAAACTCGGAGCAGCTGATTCAAATTCAGCGCCGTTTTGAGACACGGGCGAGGGGAGGAGCCGACAGCACAGCAGAACAACGCAGTTAAACGAGGCAGTCTTCCCAGCGACAGCGAGTGGAAGCGACAGCGAGTGGGAGAAGTACAGCGTGGAAAAGTACAGAGCAGTTTCGAAGCAGAAAGGAGAAATTGCATCTTGAATTGCTTTAATCAGAAAACAGAGGACATTGGGGAAACACAGCAGCAGCCGCGTGTGTTTTTCTGATAACAAACAAGCTGAAACTCGGAGCAGCTGATTCAAATTCAGCGCCGTTTTGAGACACGGGCGAGGGGAGGAGCCGACAGCACAGCAGAACAACGCAGTTAAACGAGGCAGTCTTCCCAGCGACAGCGAGTGGAAGCGACAGCGAGTGGGAGAAGTACAGGCGTGGAAAAGTACAGAGCAGTTTCGAAGCAGAAAGGAGAAATTGCATCTTGAATTGCTTTAATCAGAAAACAGAGGACATTGGGGAAACACAGCAGCAGCCGCGTGTGTTTTTCTGATAACAAACAAGCTGAAACTCGGAGCAGCTGATTCAAATTCAGCGCCGTTTTGAGACACGGGCGAGGGGAGGAGCCGACAGCACAGCAGAACAACGCAGTTAAACGAGGCAGTCTTCCCAGCGACAGCGAGTGGAAGCGACAGCGAGTGGGAGAAGTACAGCGTGGAAAAGTACAGAGCAGTTTCGAAGCAGAAAGGAGAAATTGCATCTTGAATTGCTTTAATCAGAAAACAGAGGACATTGGGGAAACACAGCAGCAGCGCGTGTGTTTTTCTGATAACAAACAAGCTGAAACTCGGAGCAGCTGATTCAAATTCAGCGCCGTTTTGAGACACGGGCGAGGGGAGGAGCCGACAGCACAGCAGAACAACGCAGTTAAACGAGGCAGTCTTCCCAGCGACAGCGAGTGGAAGCGACAGCGAGTGGGAGAAGTACAGGCGTGGAAAAGTACAGAGCAGTTTCGAAGCAGAAAGGAGAAATTGCATCTTGAATTGCTTTAATCAGAAAACAGAGGACATTGGGGAAACACAGCAGCAGCCGCGTGTGTTTTTGTGATAACAAACAAGCTGAAACTCGGAGCAGCTGATTCAAATTCAGCGCCGTTTTGAGACACGGGCGAGGGGAGGAGCCGACAGCACAGCAGAACAACGCAGTTAAACGAGGCAGTCTTCCCAGCGACAGCGAGTGGAAGCGACAGCGAGTGGGAGAAGTACAGCGTGGAAAAGTACAGAGCAGTTTCGAAGCAGAAAGGAGAAATTGCATCTTGAATTGCTTTAATCAGAAAACAGAGGACATTGGGGAAACACAGCAGCCGCGTGTGTTTTTCTGATAACAAACAAGCTGAAACTCGGAGCAGCTGATTCAAATTCAGCGCCGTTTTGAGACACGGGCGAGGGGAGGAGCCGACAGCACAGCAGAACAACGCAGTTAAACGAGGCAGTCTTCCCAGCGACAGCGAGTGGAAGCGACAGCGAGTGGGAGAAGTACAGCGTGGAAAAGTACAGAGCAGTTTCGAAGCAGAAAGGAGAAATTGCATCTTGAATTGCTTTAATCAGAAAACAGAGGACATTGGGGAAACACAGCAGCAGCCGCGTGTGTTTTTGTGATAACAAACAAGCTGAAACTCGGAGCAGCTGATTCAAATTCAGCGCCGTTTTGAGACACGGGCGAGGGGAGGAGCCGACAGCACAGCAGAACAACGCAGTTAAACGAGGCAGTCTTCCCAGCGACAGCGAGTGGAAGCGACAGCGAGTGGGAGAAGTACAGCGTGGAAAAGTACAGAGCAGTTTCGAAGCAGAAAGGAGAAATTGCATCTTGAATTGCTTTAATCAGAAAACAGAGGACATTGGGGAAACACAGCAGCAGCCGCGTGTGTTTTTGTGATAACAAACAAGCTGAAACTCGGAGCAGCTGATTCAAATTCAGCGCCGTTTTGAGACACGGGCGAGGGGAGGAGCCGACAGCACAGCAGAACAACGCAGTTAAACGAGGCAGTCTTCCCAGCGACAGCGAGTGGAAGCGACAGCGAGTGGGAGAAGTACAGGCGTGGAAAAGTACAGAGCAGTTTCGAAGCAGAAAGGAGAAATTGCATCTTGAATTGCTTTAATCAGAAAACAGAGGACATTGGGGAAACACAGCAGCAGCCGCGTGTGTTTTTCTGATAACAAACAAGCTGAAACTCGGAGCAGCTGATTCAAATTCAGCGCCGTTTTGAGACACGGGCGAGGGGAGGAGCCGACAGCACAGCAGAACAACGCAGTTAAACGAGGCAGTCTTCCCAGCGACAGCGAGTGGAAGCGACAGCGAGTGGGAGAAGTACAGCGTGGAAAAGTACAGAGCAGTTTCGAAGCAGAAAGGAGAAATTGCATCTTGAATTGCTTTAATCAGAAAACAGAGGACATTGGGGAAACACAGCAGCAGCCGCGTGTGTTTTTGTGATAACAAACAAGCTGAAACTCGGAGCAGCTGATTCAAATTCAGCGCCGTTTTGAGACACGGGCGAGGGGAGGAGCCGACAGCACAGCAGAACAACGCAGTTAAACGAGGCAGTCTTCCCAGCGACAGCGAGTGGAAGCGACAGCGAGTGGGAGAAGTACAGCGTGGAAAAGTACAGAGCAGTTTCGAAGCAGAAAGGAGAAATTGCATCTTGAATTGCTTTAATCAGAAAACAGAGGACATTGGGGAAACACAGCAGCAGCCGCGTGTGTTTTTGTGATAACAAACAAGCTGAAACTCGGAGCAGCTGATTCAAATTCAGCGCCGTTTTGAGACACGGGCGAGGGGAGGAGCCAACAGCACAGCAGAACAACGCAGTTAAACGAGGCAGTCTTCCCAGCGACAGCGAGTGGAAGCGACAGCGAGTGGGAGAAGTACAGCGTGGAAAAGTACAGAGCAGTTTCGAAGCAGAAAGGAGAAATTGCATCTTGAATTGCTTTAATCAGAAAACAGAGGACATTGGGGAAACACAGCAGCAGCCGCGTGTGTTTTTGTGATAACAAACAAGCTGAAACTCGGAGCAGCTGATTCAAATTCAGCGCCGTTTTGAGACACGGGCGAGGGGAGGAGCCGACAGCACAGCAGAACAACGCAGTTAAACGAGGCAGTCTTCCCAGCGACAGCGAGTGGAAGCGACAGCGAGTGGGAGAAGTACAGCGTGGAAAAGTACAGAGCAGTTTCGAAGCAGAAAGGAGAAATTGCATCTTGAATTGCTTTAATCAGAAAACAGAGGACATTGGGGAAACACAGCAGCAGCCGCGTGTGTTTTTGTGATAACAAACAAGCTGAAACTCGGAGCAGCTGATTCAAATTCAGCGCCGTTTTGAGACACGGGCGAGGGGAGGAGCCGACAGCACAGCAGAACAACGCAGTTAAACGAGGCAGTCTTCCCAGCGACAGCGAGTGGAAGCGACAGCGAGTGGGAGAAGTACAGCGTGGAAAAGTACAGAGCAGTTTCGAAGCAGAAAGGAGAAATTGCATCTTGAATTGCTTTAATCAGAAAACAGAGGACATTGGGGAAACACAGCAGCAGCCGCGTGTGTTTTTGTGATAACAAACAAGCTGAAACTCGGAGCAGCTGATTCAAATTCAGCGCCGTTTTGAGACACGGGCGAGGGGAGGAGCCGACAGCACAGCAGAACAACGCAGTTAAACGAGGCAGTCTTCCCAGCGACAGCGAGTGGAAGCGACAGCGAGTGGGAGAAGTACAGCGTGGAAAAGTACAGAGCAGTTTCGAAGCAGAAAGGAGAAATTGCATCTTGAATTGCTTTAATCAGAAAACAGAGGACATTGGGGAAACACAGCAGCAGCCGCGTGTGTTTTTGTGATAACAAACAAGCTGAAACTCGGAGCAGCTGATTCAAATTCAGCGCCGTTTTGAGACACGGGCGAGGGGAGGAGCCGACAGCACAGCAGAACAACGCAGTTAAACGAGGCAGTCTTCCCAGCGACAGCGAGTGGAAGCGACAGCGAGTGGGAGAAGTACAGCGTGGAAAAGTACAGAGCAGTTTCGAAGCAGAAAGGAGAAATTGCATCTTGAATTGCTTTAATCAGAAAACAGAGGACATTGGGGAAACACAGCAGCAGCCGCGTGTGTTTTTGTGATAACAAACAAGCTGAAACTCGGAGCAGCTGATTCAAATTCAGCGCCGTTTTGAGACACGGGCGAGGGGAGGAGCCGACAGCACAGCAGAACAACGCAGTTAAACGAGGCAGTCTTCCCAGCGACAGCGAGTGGAAGCGACAGCGAGTGGGAGAAGTACAGCGTGGAAAAGTACAGAGCAGTTTCGAAGCAGAAAGGAGAAATTGCATCTTGAATTGCTTTAATCAGAAAACAGAGGACATTGGGGAAACACAGCAGCAGCCGCGTGTGTTTTTGTGATAACAAACAAGCTGAAACTCGGAGCAGCTGATTCAAATTCAGCGCCGTTTTGAGACACGGGCGAGGGGAGGAGCCGACAGCACAGCAGAACAACGCAGTTAAACGAGGCAGTCTTCCCAGCGACAGCGAGTGGAAGCGACAGCGAGTGGGAGAAGTACAGCGTGGAAAAGTACAGAGCAGTTTCGAAGCAGAAAGGAGAAATTGCATCTTGAATTGCTTTAATCAGAAAACAGAGGACATTGGGGAAACACAGCAGCAGCGCGTGTGTTTTTCTGATAACAAACAAGCTGAAACTCGGAGCAGCTGATTCAAATTCAGCGCCGTTTTGAGACACGGGCGAGGGGAGGAGCCGACAGCACAGCAGAACAACGCAGTTAAACGAGGCAGTCTTCCCAGCGACAGCGAGTGGAAGCGACAGCGAGTGGGAGAAGTACAGCGTGGAAAAGTACAGAGCAGTTTCGAAGCAGAAAGGAGAAATTGCATCTTGAATTGCTTTAATCAGAAAACAGAGGACATTGGGGAAACACAGCAGCAGCCGCGTGTGTTTTTCTGATAACAAACAAGCTGAAACTCGGAGCAGCTGATTCAAATTCAGCGCCGTTTTGAGACACGGGCGAGGGGAGGAGCCGACAGCACAGCAGAACAACGCAGTTAAACGAGGCAGTCTTCCCAGCGACAGCGAGTGGAAGCGACAGCGAGTGGGAGAAGTACAGGCGTGGAAAAGTACAGAGCAGTTTCGAAGCAGAAAGGAGAAATTGCATCTTGAATTGCTTTAATCAGAAAACAGAGGACATTGGGGAAACACAGCAGCAGCCGCGTGTGTTTTTGTGATAACAAACAAGCTGAAACTCGGAGCAGCTGATTCAAATTCAGCGCCGTTTTGAGACACGGGCGAGGGGAGGAGCCGACAGCACAGCAGAACAACGCAGTTAAACGAGGCAGTCTTCCCAGCGACAGCGAGTGGAAGCGACAGCGAGTGGGAGAAGTACAGGCGTGGAAAAGTACAGAGCAGTTTCGAAGCAGAAAGGAGAAATTGCATCTTGAATTGCTTTAATCAGAAAACAGAGGACATTGGGGAAACACAGCAGCAGCCGCGTGTGTTTTTGTGATAACAAACAAGCTGAAACTCGGAGCAGCTGATTCAAATTCAGCGCCGTTTTGAGACACGGGCGAGGGGAGGAGCCGACAGCACAGCAGAACAACGCAGTTAAACGAGGCAGTCTTCCCAGCGACAGCGAGTGGAAGCGACAGCGAGTGGGAGAAGTACAGCGTGGAAAAGTACAGAGCAGTTTCGAAGCAGAAAGGAGAAATTGCATCTTGAATTGCTTTAATCAGAAAACAGAGGACATTGGGGAAACACAGCAGCAGCCGCGTGTGTTTTTGTGATAACAAACAAGCTGAAACTCGGAGCAGCTGATTCAAATTCAGCGCCGTTTTGAGACACGGGCGAGGGGAGGAGCCAACAGCACAGCAGAACAACGCAGTTAAACGAGGCAGTCTTCCCAGCGACAGCGAGTGGAAGCGACAGCGAGTGGGAGAAGTACAGCGTGGAAAAGTACAGAGCAGTTTCGAAGCAGAAAGGAGAAATTGCATCTTGAATTGCTTTAATCAGAAAACAGAGGACATTGGGGAAACACAGCAGCAGCCGCGTGTGTTTTTGTGATAACAAACAAGCTGAAACTCGGAGCAGCTGATTCAAATTCAGCGCCGTTTTGAGACACGGGCGAGGGGAGGAGCCGACAGCACAGCAGAACAACGCAGTTAAACGAGGCAGTCTTCCCAGCGACAGCGAGTGGAAGCGACAGCGAGTGGGAGAAGTACAGCGTGGAAAAGTACAGAGCAGTTTCGAAGCAGAAAGGAGAAATTGCATCTTGAATTGCTTTAATCAGAAAACAGAGGACATTGGGGAAACACAGCAGCAGCCGCGTGTGTTTTTGTGATAACAAACAAGCTGAAACTCGGAGCAGCTGATTCAAATTCAGCGCCGTTTTGAGACACGGGCGAGGGGAGGAGCCGACAGCACAGCAGAACAACGCAGTTAAACGAGGCAGTCTTCCCAGCGACAGCGAGTGGAAGCGACAGCGAGTGGGAGAAGTACAGCGTGGAAAAGTACAGAGCAGTTTCGAAGCAGAAAGGAGAAATTGCATCTTGAATTGCTTTAATCAGAAAACAGAGGACATTGGGGAAACACAGCAGCAGCCGCGTGTGTTTTTGTGATAACAAACAAGCTGAAACTCGGAGCAGCTGATTCAAATTCAGCGCCGTTTTGAGACACGGGCGAGGGGAGGAGCCGACAGCACAGCAGAACAACGCAGTTAAACGAGGCAGTCTTCCCAGCGACAGCGAGTGGAAGCGACAGCGAGTGGGAGAAGTACAGCGTGGAAAAGTACAGAGCAGTTTCGAAGCAGAAAGGAGAAATTGCATCTTGAATTGCTTTAATCAGAAAACAGAGGACATTGGGGAAACACAGCAGCAGCCGCGTGTGTTTTTGTGATAACAAACAAGCTGAAACTCGGAGCAGCTGATTCAAATTCAGCGCCGTTTTGAGACACGGGCGAGGGGAGGAGCCGACAGCACAGCAGAACAACGCAGTTAAACGAGGCAGTCTTCCCAGCGACAGCGAGTGGAAGCGACAGCGAGTGGGAGAAGTACAGCGTGGAAAAGTACAGAGCAGTTTCGAAGCAGAAAGGAGAAATTGCATCTTGAATTGCTTTAATCAGAAAACAGAGGACATTGGGGAAACACAGCAGCAGCCGCGTGTGTTTTTGTGATAACAAACAAGCTGAAACTCGGAGCAGCTGATTCAAATTCAGCGCCGTTTTGAGACACGGGCGAGGGGAGGAGCCGACAGCACAGCAGAACAACGCAGTTAAACGAGGCAGTCTTCCCAGCGACAGCGAGTGGAAGCGACAGCGAGTGGGAGAAGTACAGCGTGGAAAAGTACAGAGCAGTTTCGAAGCAGAAAGGAGAAATTGCATCTTGAATTGCTTTAATCAGAAAACAGAGGACATTGGGGAAACACAGCAGCAGCCGCGTGTGTTTTTCTGATAACAAACAAGCTGAAACTCGGAGCAGCTGATTCAAATTCAGCGCCGTTTTGAGACACGGGCGAGGGGAGGAGCCGACAGCACAGCAGAACAACGCAGTTAAACGAGGCAGTCTTCCCAGCGACAGCGAGTGGAAGCGACAGCGAGTGGGAGAAGTACAGCGTGGAAAAGTACAGAGCAGTTTCGAAGCAGAAAGGAGAAATTGCATCTTGAATTGCTTTAATCAGAAAACAGAGGACATTGGGGAAACACAGCAGCAGCCGCGTGTGTTTTTGTGATAACAAACAAGCTGAAACTCGGAGCAGCTGATTCAAATTCAGCGCCGTTTTGAGACACGGGCGAGGGGAGGAGCCGACAGCACAGCAGAACAACGCAGTTAAACGAGGCAGTCTTCCCAGCGACAGCGAGTGGAAGCGACAGCGAGTGGGAGAAGTACAGCGTGGAAAAGTACAGAGCAGTTTCGAAGCAGAAAGGAGAAATTGCATCTTGAATTGCTTTAATCAGAAAACAGAGGACATTGGGGAAACACAGCAGCAGCCGCGTGTGTTTTTGTGATAACAAACAAGCTGAAACTCGGAGCAGCTGATTCAAATTCAGCGCCGTTTTGAGACACGGGCGAGGGGAGGAGCCGACAGCACAGCAGAACAACGCAGTTAAACGAGGCAGTCTTCCCAGCGACAGCGAGTGGAAGCGACAGCGAGTGGGAGAAGTACAGGCGTGGAAAAGTACAGAGCAGTTTCGAAGCAGAAAGGAGAAATTGCATCTTGAATTGCTTTAATCAGAAAACAGAGGACATTGGGGAAACACAGCAGCAGCCGCGTGTGTTTTTGTGATAACAAACAAGCTGAAACTCGGAGCAGCTGATTCAAATTCAGCGCCGTTTTGAGACACGGGCGAGGGGAGGAGCCGACAGCACAGCAGAACAACGCAGTTAAACGAGGCAGTCTTCCCAGCGACAGCGAGTGGAAGCGACAGCGAGTGGGAGAAGTACAGCGTGGAAAAGTACAGAGCAGTTTCGAAGCAGAAAGGAGAAATTGCATCTTGAATTGCTTTAATCAGAAAACAGAGGACATTGGGGAAACACAGCAGCAGCCGCGTGTGTTTTTGTGATAACAAACAAGCTGAAACTCGGAGCAGCTGATTCAAATTCAGCGCCGTTTTGAGACACGGGCGAGGGGAGGAGCCGACAGCACAGCAGAACAACGCAGTTAAACGAGGCAGTCTTCCCAGCGACAGCGAGTGGAAGCGACAGCGAGTGGGAGAAGTACAGCGTGGAAAAGTACAGAGCAGTTTCGAAGCAGAAAGGAGAAATTGCATCTTGAATTGCTTTAATCAGAAAACAGAGGACATTGGGGAAACACAGCAGCAGCCGCGTGTGTTTTTGTGATAACAAACAAGCTGAAACTCGGAGCAGCTGATTCAAATTCAGCGCCGTTTTGAGACACGGGCGAGGGGAGGAGCCGACAGCACAGCAGAACAACGCAGTTAAACGAGGCAGTCTTCCCAGCGACAGCGAGTGGAAGCGACAGCGAGTGGGAGAAGTACAGCGTGGAAAAGTACAGAGCAGTTTCGAAGCAGAAAGGAGAAATTGCATCTTGAATTGCTTTAATCAGAAAACAGAGGACATTGGGGAAACACAGCAGCAGCCGCGTGTGTTTTTGTGATAACAAACAAGCTGAAACTCGGAGCAGCTGATTCAAATTCAGCGCCGTTTTGAGACACGGGCGAGGGGAGGAGCCGACAGCACAGCAGAACAACGCAGTTAAACGAGGCAGTCTTCCCAGCGACAGCGAGTGGAAGCGACAGCGAGTGGGAGAAGTACAGCGTGGAAAAGTACAGAGCAGTTTCGAAGCAGAAAGGAGAAATTGCATCTTGAATTGCTTTAATCAGAAAACAGAGGACATTGGGGAAACACAGCAGCAGCCGCGTGTGTTTTTGTGATAACAAACAAGCTGAAACTCGGAGCAGCTGATTCAAATTCAGCGCCGTTTTGAGACACGGGCGAGGGGAGGAGCCGACAGCACAGCAGAACAACGCAGTTAAACGAGGCAGTCTTCCCAGCGACAGCGAGTGGAAGCGACAGCGAGTGGGAGAAGTACAGCGTGGAAAAGTACAGAGCAGTTTCGAAGCAGAAAGGAGAAATTGCATCTTGAATTGCTTTAATCGGAAAACAGAGGACATTGGGGAAACACAGCAGCAGCCGCGTGTGTTTTTGTGATAACAAACAAGCTGAAACTCGGAGCAGCTGATTCAAATTCAGCGCCGTTTTGAGACACGGGCGAGGGGAGGAGCCGACAGCACAGCAGAACAACGCAGTTAAACGAGGCAGTCTTCCCAGCGACAGCGAGTGGAAGCGACAGCGAGTGGGAGAAGTACAGCGTGGAAAAGTACAGAGCAGTTTCGAAGCAGAAAGGAGAAATTGCATCTTGAATTGCTTTAATCAGAAAACAGAGGACATTGGGGAAACACAGCAGCAGCCGCGTGTGTTTTTGTGATAACAAACAAGCTGAAACTCGGAGCAGCTGATTCAAATTCAGCGCCGTTTTGAGACACGGGCGAGGGGAGGAGCCGACAGCACAGCAGAACAACGCAGTTAAACGAGGCAGTCTTCCCAGCGACAGCGAGTGGAAGCGACAGCGAGTGGGAGAAGTACAGCGTGGAAAAGTACAGAGCAGTTTAGAAGCAGAAAGGAGAAATTGCATCTTGAATTGCTTTAATCAGAAAACAGAGGACATTGGGGAAACACAGCAGCAGCCGCGTGTGTTTTTGTGATAACAAACAAGCTGAAACTCGGAGCAGCTGATTCAAATTCAGCGCCGTTTTGAGACACGGGCGAGGGGAGGAGCCAACAGCACAGCAGAACAACGCAGTTAAACGAGGCAGTCTTCCCAGCGACAGCGAGTGGAAGCGACAGCGAGTGGGAGAAGTACAGCGTGGAAAAGTACAGAGCAGTTTCGAAGCAGAAAGGAGAAATTGCATCTTGAATTGCTTTAATCAGAAAACAGAGGACATTGGGGAAACACAGCAGCAGCCGCGTGTGTTTTTGTGATAACAAACAAGCTGAAACTCGGAGCAGCTGATTCAAATTCAGCGCCGTTTTGAGACACGGGCGAGGGGAGGAGCCGACAGCACAGCAGAACAACGCAGTTAAACGAGGCAGTCTTCCCACCGACAGGAGTGGGAGAAGTACAGCGTGGAAAAGTACAGAGCAGTTTCGAAGCAGTTTGAAAGCAGGTTGACGGCTGCAGAAGAAACTAAACTTCAAAAAAAAAAAAAAAACCCTCAACATGGTCTTCAAGCC
Source organism: Polyodon spathula (assembly GCF_017654505.1). Classification (NCBI taxonomy): domain Eukaryota; kingdom Metazoa; phylum Chordata; class Actinopteri; order Acipenseriformes; family Polyodontidae; genus Polyodon; species Polyodon spathula. Next base: position 5,264 of record NW_024472477.1, on the reverse strand, counting down.
AGTAATCTGTGACACCTGCTTGATGTGGGAAATCCGAGAAAACCCAGCGGAGCTAAACCAAGTGTGCGTAAAGTGCCGCGCGATCCAGGATTTGCATAAACTAGTAAGCATGCTAGAAATGGAGCTGGAAGAAGTGAGACAGCAACAGGATCTTGAGGAACTGGCACACCCACAATTCATGGAAGTCTGCATCACCCCTAACAGACTGAAAGCCACCAGGGAGATAGAAGGTCAGAACAGCTGGGTTCAGGTAGGCAGAAGCAGGGAAAAAAAGAAACTTCGTCAAACACAACCACCAGAAATCAAAACAACCAACAGATTTGAGTCACTTCAGAATTTTGATGAGCAGAACCAACAACAAGAGAATGAAAGGAACAACATCCAGGACCCTATTGACAGTGGTGACAAGACAGTAAAAAGAAGGGAGGTCATGATTGTTGGGGACTCCATATTGAGAAACACAGCAAGTTCAGTTCGCAGTTTGGACCCCCTTACTACAACAGTGTGCTGCCTTCCGGGAGCCTCGGTCAAGCACATCACTGAGAACGTGGACAGGCTCCTAGAACGAACAGGAGACGACCCGGTAGTAGTCGTCCACATCGGTACAAACAACATTGGAAGAGACAGACCAAAATCCCTGCAAAACAAATTCAGAGAGCTAGGAAGGAAATTAAAAGAGAAAACCAAAACTGTGGTATTTTCTGGTATACTACCCGCACCTTGCAAAGGACCATATGGACAGCTGGAAATAATAAATCAAAACCAATGGTTGAAGACGTGGTGCACACGGGAAGGCTTCACCTATCTTGATCATTGGACCACTTTCTACAACGAGGACTATCTGTATAGACGGGATGGACTGCATTTAAATAACAAGGGAACTAGTCTACTCTGAGAAAAGATCCTCGAGCAGGTTCGGAAGCATTTAAACTAGAAAGGAAGGGGGGAGAAATCAACAAAAAAACAGAAGGGAGACCGCATCAAAACAAGAACAACAACTCAGGTAAGACAACCATTAAATGTATTTATCTAAATGCTAGAAGTATCAGAAACAAAATTCTAGAACTTGAAGCTACTGCACTAACAGGTAACTATGATGTGATAGGTGTTACAGAAACGTGGTTATCTGAGAGTGATGGGGACGAATATAATATTTGTGGGTATACACTGTATAGGAAAGACAGGCAGGACAGAAGAGGAGGAGGGGTAGCGCTATACATAAGAAACAGTCTTGAAGCCCAGGTGTTAAACCTGGACAAAGAAAATAAAACCGAATCAATATGGGTCAGAATAACAGACAAAAATTCAAAAGGCATAATAATAGGAGCATGCTATAGACCGCCAGATTCAGACGGTGAGCAAAATAATCTGTTATACAATGACATTAGAAATGTGTGTAGCAAAGGAGAAGCCATACTAATGGGGGATTTCAACTTCCCCCAAATAAAATGGGAAAACCCGGTGGGTAGCGCGAAGGATGAAATAGAAATGGTGGAAATGACAAATGACTGCTTCCTAACACAATTTGTGAAGGCACCCACTAGAGGGGAGGCATGCCTTGATTTAGTCTTTTCAAATAACGAAGATAGAATAACTAAAACAGAGGTCAGAGAACCACTGGCAAACTCAGACCACAACATGGTCTCATTTGAAGTGTTTTTTAAATCCTCAAAAGTAAAGACTAAAGCTAAGGTTTACAATTTTAGAAAAGCAAACTATGAAGGTATGAAACAGAGACTAACAGAAGTAGATTGGAGTAAAATAGAGAAAACACCCACAGAAGAAGGATGGTTGTTCTTCAAAAATGTAGTACTAGAGGCGCAAAACAATTACATCCCTAAAGTAGACAAATCTAAATGTAAAACTAAATTGCCAAAATGGTTTAATAGATCAATTAAAAAAAATATTCAGCGAAAAAAGGCACTTTACAGAGCATTAAAAAAGGACCAAAAAGAAAGTACACAGAAAGAGTACACAGAACTGCAAATGCAAGTCAAAAAGGAAGTTAGAAAGGCCAAGAGAGAAATAGAAATGAACATTGCTAAGGGAGCTAAAACCAATTCCAAAATGTTTTTCCAATATTACAACAGCAAGAGAACATTCAAAGAGGAGATTAAATGTTTAAGAGATACAAATGGCAAAATCGTAGAGGAAGAAAAAAAAATAGCAAATATGTTAAATGATTACTTTTCACAAGTTTTTACAAAGGAAGATACTGACAACATGCCCCACATGTCATCCAGTTCCTATCCAGTTTTAAATAACTTTAGCATAACTGAGGCAGAAGTGTTAAAGGGACTAGGAGCTCTTAAAATAAACAAATCCCCTGGGCCGGATGAGATCCTCCCAGTAGTACTCAAAGAAATGAAAGAAGTAATTTACAAACCGCTAACCAAGATCATGCAGCAGTCTCTTGACACAGGGGTGGTACCGACAGACTGGAAAATTGCAAACGTAATACCGATCCACAAAAAGGGAAACAAAACTGAACCAGGTAACTACAGACCAGTAAGCCTGACTTCTATTATATGCAAACTTATGGAAACTATAATAAGATCCAAAATGGAAAATTACCTATATGGTAACAGGGTACTGGGAGACAGTCAACATGGTTTTAGGAAAGGGAGATCGTGCCTAACTAACTTGCTTGATTTTTTTGAGGATGCAACATCGATAATGGATAATTGCAAAGCATATGACATGGTTTATTTAGATTTCCAGAAAGCTTTTGACAAAGTCCCGCACAAAAGATTAATTCTCAAACTGAACGCAGTTGGGATTCAAGGAAACACATGTACATGGATTAGGGAGTGGTTAACATGTAGAAAACAGAAAGTACTGATTAGAGGAAAAACCTCAGAATGGAGTGTGGTAACCAGCGGTGTACCACAGGGATCAGTATTAGGTCCTCTGCTATTCCTAATCTACATTAATGATTTAGATTCTGGTATAGTAAGCAAACTTGTTAAATTTGCAGACGACACAAAAGTAGGAGGAGTGGCAAACACTGTTGCAGCAGCAAAGGTCATTCAAAATGATCTAGACAAGATTCAGAACTGGGCAGACACATGGCAAATGACATTTAATAGAGAAAAGTGTAAGGTACTGCACGCAGGAAATAAAAATGTACATTATAAATATCATATGGGAGATATTGAAATTGGAGAAGGAATCTATGAAAAAGACCTAGGAGTTTTTGTTGACTCAGAAATGTCTTCATCTAGGCAATGTGGGGAAGCTATAAAAAAGGCCAACAAGATACTCGGATACATTGTGAAAAGTGTTGAATTTAAATCAAGGGAAGTAATGTTAAAACTGTACAATGCACTTGTAAGACCTCATCTTGAATATTGTGTGCAGTTCTGGTCACCTCGCTATAAAAAAGATATTGCTGCTCTAGAAAGAGTGCAAAGAAGAGCGACCAGAATTATTCCGGGCTTAAAAGGCATGTCATATGCAGACAGGCTAAAAGAATTGAATCTGTTCAGTCTTGAACAAAGAAGACTACGTGGCGACCTAATTCAAGCATTCAAAATTCTAAAAGGTATTGACAGTGTCGACGCAAGGGACTTTTTCAGCCTGAAAAAAGAAACAAGGACCAGGGGTCACAAATGGAGTTTAGAAAAAGGGGCATTCAGAACAGAAAATAGGAGACACTTTTTTACACAGAGAATTGTGAGGGTCTGGAATCAACTCCCCAGTAATGTTGTTGAAGCTGACACCCTGGGATCCTTCAAGAAGCTGCTTGATGAGATTTTGGGATCAATAAGCTACTAACAACCAAACGAGCAAGATGGGCCGAATGGCCTCCTCTCGTTTGTAAACTTTCTTATGTTCTTATGTTCTTATGTTCTTAAGGAAAGTGAAGGACAAGTCAATCTAATGACCTGGCCTGCCCAGTCTCCAGACCTCAATCCCATAGAACTTGTATGGGACGAACTGGACAGAAGAGTCAAAGCAAAGCTACAAGTGCCCTACATCTCTGGGAATTGCTACAGAAGAGCTGGGAAGACATGTTGGGTGATTTCCTGCTGAAACTTGTTAACCAAATGCCTCATGTTTGTAAGGCTGTTATTAAGGCAAAAGGTGGCTATTTTGAGAAATCTAAGATTTAGAGACAATTTTAATTTTCCTTGAACATTGCTTTGATACTCCTTATGTTTTGTTTTGTATATTGTAAATTATTTTCATTTTCAAGTATTTACAGAAAATATACGACGTAAAACATTGTCAATTATGAAAAAACCTAGTTTCCAGCAAGTGTACTCAAACTTTTGACTGGTACTGTATATTTAAAATGAGTGTTGCTCTATCCGTTCATAAACTTTTGGACAGTTAAGCGACTTTTTGGTTTTGGGCTCAGACTTATGACCAGTACGGTACATGCAAAATTATTATGATCTAATACAAGTCTGTAGTAACATATTACATTGCATGAATTGTTTGATACGCTATAGACAGCTAGTAATACTAAGATATGTATTATTGATAAAGTGTGTACTGTGGAGGTGAAAAAACATCATTCTCTACAGTTCTATAGCATTGCTGTTCATATTTTTTTTTTTTAAAGAAACTAGTTTCCATTTTGTAAGTATTTCAATGCTTCCACGTACCTGCATTTTACTGTATGAATACCATCGACAATGAAAACGCATCACTCCTAGGAATAGCTGTGATTGGTTACTGGAACAAGGCAAAGTGCAAAGCTTCTGGGACTTTGAATTCTTGTAAAGGAAAGAAATGCTGAAAATATTGACAAAATGTGAAGTGATATTAAAAGATATAAAGATTCAGAATCGGTCCCAAATTATTAAATAATCTCTAGGGGCAGCATTGAAATATGTTTAAAGCAGGAATTGTTTTACATACTAAATACAGTATCATTTTCAAGTACAGTCAAACTAAATGACTAAAAGTGCACTTTTACAGAAATATTTTTAAAAAACCCTCTGTTAGGATTAGCTAAATTGTTAAATATTACATTTTATCCTGATGCAAATCAAACAGCTAGAAAATGTAAACACTGCTCTGCATTGTATGGGTATGAATCATTTGTACTTTACTGATAATAGTTACTACACTAAAATGCTGCTAAAAATAATGTTCTACCATCACTGTGGTAACCTTCTCCTTATTTATACATATAAAGCTATGCAGTGTAGGATTTTCTGATAATGTAATTGGTTTTACTTTGGGAGCTGTGTTTGTTGTTTAGATTTAGGTCCTTAACAGTTATCTGCACAAACACAAATAGCAGGCTCCCT
>NW_024472476.1:0-9172 GCF_017654505.1 Polyodon spathula | reverse complement strand
ACACAGAATAGAAGACGATACAGTGAAAGATCAGAAGCAGCAGAGACATAACAGCTAATGACAGATAACCGAAAGTGTCGCTTGTATTTTTTTTGTTTAAATCATTGATCTCTTTGTCTTAATTTTTAATGTACTCTAGCAATACTGGATATCAGTATCCTGGGATGAACTCCTTAAAATCTCACATTTCAATTCAACTGATATCAAAAATGAAATTGAATTTAAGGAGAATTATAAAAGTTGTCTTAATGATCAGTTCTTGTAGGGTTAAATCTAATAATGATGTTTTCCTAAGCATGCTGCATCCACATAACTTGGTAAACTCACAGAAATGTTTCTACAGCCTTTCATAAAGTTAAAGAAGTGCATGATCTTTCTGGGGATACGTCCAGGCTTGGTAAACTTCCATTTATTATGTTAGCAGAGCTTTTAAATCATCTGTAAGTGTCATAGTCAATTTTAGACAGTGTTCTTTGTTGAATAATGTAAAACTCACAGCTGTTTTAGATGACACTATTAGTAGAAAGATCTTAGTCTAGTTCAAGGAATTTAGTTACCAGTATATGACTCCTGTTTAGTGGATCTTTCTGGTTTATGTTTTCGGTAAATCAGCCATAACTTTAAACACACAATCCTAAATAGAAATTTTTTAGTCTAGACCAACATTTAGCATCTTATTTGAATATCTTAAGTTGACTGAACCTTTCAGTACTGTCTACAATTCAGCTACAGCTTCAAGAAGTTTGTTAAAAATGGTACGATCTTTCTGATACAATCCAATATAGTACTATTAATATTTGTATTCTATTGCAGATATTCTGTATTTTAACATTTAATTGTCTACAAGTGCAATCCTTTATAACTGATAAGGAATTATTTTTTCAGGTTATTTATTCCCACACACACTCACACAAAAATAATTAGGCTATAAACAAACTTTCTCTTACAAAGTAACAAGATAACGAAGCACACAGTATCCCTGCCTATGCCTATCAAGTAATGTTAGTAACATACGAAACATATTTCCACTGCAAGGCTTGTTACTGCCTGTCTATTTAAATAGTCTGTTCCAGAGTTTATATGTGTTTGTTCCTGAATAAATGTCAGTCACACTAAATATTTCAAAATCTCAACAGTGAGAAATACTGGGAAAGCTTTTGCTTTAGCTGTCCCCTCGGACTAGAATATATTAACACAGAACTCAGATCCACAGTGTCACGTACTCATTTTAAGAGATTGCTGTTTGATCACTTGAACCAGCCTTGTGATTGTGTGTGATGTGAAGTGAATGCAATAATACATGGGTTGTGAAACTGTCTGCTTGTTTGTATGCTTGTGTATTATTGTAATTGCTCTTGCCTTTCTCCTGGGACACCTTTGTAGACTAGTTGTTTTTAGCTCATATGGCTTTTCCAGTGAATAACATTTTCTAAAGCACACTTGAATGGTAGCCACCATCTGACCTAATCACTTGTGAAACATCAACAATGAGGGCTTCTGTCTCTGCCTAATAACTATACTGGTTTCATAACTTTAGCTCTGTGCTCATTAAATTAATCATTGTAATCTTATTTTTTTTTTTATTGCCATGTAAAAATGGAGTCATGTAATGTAACATGTTTCCTATATGTCAGTGAATTGCCAACATTCAGTATTTAGCCTTTAATCTTCAGTATTATTTGTAAGAATTTGAATATCCTAGACTGGTTGATTAAAAAAATTAAGTATTAGGGGCTCCCAAGTGGCGCATCCAGCTAAGGCGCCCCATGCGGATCTGCCCGATAGCCTGGGGATCGCAGGTTTGAGTCCAGGCTACGTCACAGCTGACCATGATCAGGAGCTCCCAGGGGGAGGTGCACAATTGGCCAAGCGCTGCCCAGGTAGGAAGGGCTTAGGTCGGCAGGGGAATCCACAGCTCACCACACATTAGCAACCCCTGTGGCCGATAGGGCACCTGTGGTTCTGCAGTGGAGCCTCCAGATCTGTGTTGTCCTCCGGCACTATAGGTCTGGTGGCTTCGCTGTGGATCCACAGTGCGAAAAATGACAGATTGGCAGGAGCACATTTCAGAGGACGCGTGCTCCAGCCTCCATTCCCCAGGTCGGCAGGGGGGTTGCAAGCGGTGGACCGAGGATACAGATTACAGTTGGGCAGAAACCCAGACGTCTTTGGGTCCCCATTTTTAACTTCTGTTCAAAAAATTGAAGACAATTTAAATTTATAAAAAAAAAAAAAAGTATTCATACTTGAGGAAACAATATCTACATTCCATTTTTTTCCCCGAACGTACTTGGCCATTTCCAGCTTTTTTTCTTATTGGCCATTTACAGATATGTACACTACAATATTTAAACACCAGTCTGTCCATTATATGTCTATAACTTAAAACATCAGTGTATGTTATTCTGCAGACATCAGTAAAGTGAATATCGGCTAGTTACAATCAGACTACATGCTGAAGGACAATAGTAGCGAACAAATTCCAATGTGGCCCTTACCATTGTAGACTGGTATATATTTACAAAGTAGCTTTAAGTGGAATTGGAAGTCTTTTGAAGAGGTGAAATTGTCTGATCCAAAAAAGACATCTTAACATCACTGTTTCCAGTGGTCAAGTTATTAAGTTTTAATAAAGTGTTGTTTACTTCAGAGAAGACATGCTGTTAGGGAAAAAAAAAAGGTTTATTTTCAAAATCTATTTTACTGATGAGGCTAATACTGTAGTGGGGAGTGAAAACACCTAAGGTTAATAATCAGGTTTACAAAACATTCACATATGATGGTTTTTTGTGGTTCTTATTTGGAGATGTATTCAATATGTCACATGATGTCTCAGTTGTACCTTGCAAGTGTTTTGATCATGGATTGGTTATGAGCTCTGGTAGTCCTAAAGTCAGAGAAATAAAGTAGAATATAAAGTGTCACTTGTGTCTTTGTATACCATGCTTCGAATTGTGACCCTCCAGCTGTACAAGAGAAAAGCCCATTTATTCTAAGAAAATTCAGTTGCCTACTTTTGACTTTGATGTATGACAGTATGGTTGAGGTGTTTCTTTTAGCTATTGCTTTTATTTTATTTTAGCTTATATATATATCTATATATATATATATATATATATATATATATATATATATATATATATATATATAAATATATAAAATATATAAATAGCCGAAGCATTCCGAACAGTGGTTTTGGTTTCATCTTAGTAAAATAATACTATACATTTTACCCCTGTACTTACAATGTAGACATATGCGTTGGTTTAATATAATACAACTTATAATACAACTGCGTGAGCTATAGATGGGTTGTGACAGGGTAGTGTCACAGCCAAGCTGTTACAGGCAGGAAGAGAGACTCAGAAGCAAGAAGCTGCAGTGACAAATTCAGTAACAAAATCAAAACACATTAACAAATAAAAAGACACAAGGGCCAAAACAAAAGGTCTATACAAAAACTCACTGACATAAACAGGACAGCAACACACACCTTCACCAACACTGACATTAACCTCTATAACACCCGTGATTCCCCTTCTTATACACCTGTGGCTGGAGCCTCATTACCCATTAATTATTCAATTATGGCTGCAGCCACATTCTCACATGTTCTCTTCACACACACACACACAGACACACCGCCCTGCCACAGGGTTAAATAGTCAGCTGATCACAGCAGACCGAAGGAGCTTTTTCTTTTAAGTGAAATCCTATAGTCAAATGTTAGGACCCAACCCGAAATACACCCCCATCTAGATAGATTTGACCATATCAGGTTGGGGTACATTTCATTTTTTAGAACCTCGAAATCTTTTCGTGTTCGGGGCGGACTTCTCTTGCGAAAGACCCCATCGTGATGTGGAAAATTCAGTAAGCCCAAGCCCGAACCCGTTCTGCAGATCATCGGAAGATACAACCTAACTCAGGCAGTGGGCAGCAACATCACAGTGCGCATCATTCTTCCAATTAAAGCTATAGTACCACACTAGCTGTGAAGTACTCAATAGAGTACCATCATTTTTGCTGTATTCAGAATAAAATAACACAAACAGTAACCTAAATATTCTACATTTGCACTCTTCAAGCTCAGAACTGCTGGCTTCTCCCTTGACCAGGTGTGCCAATGCTAAAAATACATTAGTTTTTCCTAGCTTTTAGTAATAGAGATTTTTTTTTTTTTTTAATGTAAATTGTTCTATAAATTTGTAATATTGTTTTAATTTTAGTTATGACATTGTACTTTATATTTATTCATTTGTTTGTATTTTTCCTGTAAAGCACTTTGGGTTGGTATTGCCATGAAAAGCACTATATACAAATACATCGATTGATTAATGGATTGATTGAAATATTGTAACCTGGCCAAAACAATAGAAAATATATTCCAACATTACGCTAGTTTGAAACCCACAACGTTAAGCACTCCTTTTTAAGCTACATAAATATAGAGAATATTTCAAACTAGCATAATTTTGGACTGTATTTTCTATTGTTTTGGCAAGGTTGCAATATTTGAATCAATAAATGTATTTTTATATAGCGCCTTTTATGGCAATGCCATCCCAAAATGCTTTACAGGAAAAAATAAAAACAAATAAATAAATAAATACAAAGTACAATGTCATTCACTAAAATTAAAACATGATTACAAAATGATTTACATAAAAAAATGTATCTCCCTATTACCAAAAGCTAGGAAAAACAAATGTGTTTTTAGCAGTGCTTTACATTTCTCCAGAGAATGATAGTCTCTCACAACTAGTAGCAACAAGTTCCAAAGTTTAGCAGTACTAGTGGAGATTATTTCTGATTTCACTTACCTCTAACAGGGCTTAGGCTGGCCTAGTTATGGGCCAGTTTGTTACTCTGGGATTGTCACTATCCTTTATGCTTTCAGAATCTTTATTGAAAGTGTATTCTGAAATGTAAGTGCTTAATATTACATCATCAGTAAAGCAGGTGTTTTGTGTTAGCAAGACGAGGATATACAGTAGACAGAAAGTTGATTGTTGAGATGAGGTCCAATACACCTGCAGAATTCTAAAAGAGGAATGATAATGCTGACTGTAGCAGTTACTTTTTGTAGTGGAGTCACTCCATTAAGATCACCAAATATGGAGGTGGTCTGAAGGAATAAGCTTACTTTGCACACAAACCTGACTTTAAAGAGCTGGGTTTCTGCATAAGCAAGACTTGCAATAATAACAAAACATTAATCATTTTAGAAAAGTGCAATGGGAGTGTTTTCATACTGTGACAGTAAATTACTCAGGCAGTAGCTCAGGTCTAGAAACTCATCGGAAGGAAAATGAAAGTCGTTGCTGGCAATGTAAACTATATTTGTCATGGAAAAACCCAGAAAGGTCTATTTAGTTTAATACTTTCAGGAATTTTGAATATGATCAGTCATTAGTCAGTTGATCAAGTGTAATCAAATAATGTATATCAATATTTAATTCAGTATGTTCTGATGTTTGTTTTTTAACTAATTTAACAATCAATAACTTGCAAAGAACAGTTTTTGCATTCTTTACAATATGTGTACATAGTTTTCGTAGTTCAGATGTATCTTTCTAGTGTATTTATCCAGCTTACTGAAAGCTTAATATAAGCTGCTCTGACTTCTCTTCTCTGACCGTATAAAAATCACATAGACTAGTCAATTTTTTTTCTCACATGAGATGTTCCAAAACACAATACGTCCATGCAGTCAATTACACAGTGGTTGCAGTGATTTACCATTTCTTGAAAAATGTACATTACTGCGTGAATTCACACTGTATGTATACAGTGTGTCACAATTGTCTTCAGTTGTTCATTTTCCCGGTCACTTCCTATGTCTGTGTGAAAAAAACAATGTTAGTGTTATCAATTTTAATAATTTTCTATATTCAGGCTACAAGAACACAAAATCATGTTTAACCATTTTACATTTCTAAATGGAGAAATATTTTAAGGTTGCTTTTTTTCTTATTGTTACAGTAAACATTTTGATAGCATATCTGATGCATTGTAATTTTAATTAATGTTTCAGGGGTGGTGTAAGAGCTTACACGTCATCATAGTTTAATTAGTTTGTATGACGTCACTGCAGAAATAACCCTGGGTGATGACCCCACATGAAAATGGTCTAAATAAGGTGTAAGGGGCTACTGTGCAATTGATGGGAAAGTTAATCAAAAAATGTAAAGTTTATTGGTTCCCTAATTCAGCAAAAGGGGACCCATTAACCTTTTTTTTCAAAATACCCATTTTTTATTAACAGCATGGTTTGTTAATCAAGTTCCACACAACAGCTTCTGTGTAATTAACTGCCTTTTATGCTGATCTTTTCTTCATGAAGTTTTTAATGGGAGGACAGAGTTCTTGAATTAATCAAATGCTCCTGATTAGGCATATTTTTCAAATACTATAGAACATTACACCATTGTTTAGAGGAGAGATTACATTATTGTACATGTCCTTGAACACAATGAAGGTATTGTGTTCAAAATGATAATGTGGCAACAAAATGAAGAGAAATGGAACCTGTGAATTAATATTTGAAAGTTTTATAATTCTGTATCAAAAGTATTCAGACCCCTGACCAATTCTCTCATATTACTGAATTACAAATGGTACATTGAAATTTCGTTCTGTTCGATATTTTATTTTAAAACACTTAAACTCAAAATCAATTATTGTAAGGTGACATTGGTTTTATGTTGGGAAATATTTTTAAGAAAAATAAAAAACTGAAATATCTTGCTTGCATAAGTATTCAACCCCCACACATTAATATTTGGTAGAGCCACCTTTCGCTGCAATAACAGCTTTAAGTCTTTTGGGGTAAGTATGTACCAGCTTTGCACACAGTGTCAGAGTGATTTTGGCCCATTCTTCTTGGCAGATTTGCTCCAGGTTGTTCAGGTTGGTTGGACGACGCTTGTGGACTGCAATTTTCAAATAGTGCCACAGATTCTCAATGGGATTGAGATCAGGACTTTGACTGGGCCACTGTAGGACATTCACCTTTTTGTTCTTGAGCCACTCCAATGTTGCTTTGGCCTTGTGCTTGGGATCATTGTCCTGCTGAAAGGTGAATTTCCTCCCAAGCTTCAGTTTTTTAGCGGACTGAAGCAGATTCTCTTGCAGTATTTTCCTGTATTTTGCTCCATCCATTCTTCCTTCAATTGTAACAAGATGCCCAGTCCCTGCTGATGAGAAGCATCCCCACAGCATGATGCTGCCACCACCATACTTCACTGTAGGGATGGTGTGTCTTGAGGCATGGGCAGTGTTAGGTTTGCGCCACACATAGTGCTTTGAGTTTTGGCCAAAAAGCTCTATCTTGGTCTCATCTGACCACAAAACCTTTTCCCACATCGCAGCTGGGTCACTCTCATACTTTTTTTCTACTTACTTTCTGGCAAACTCCAGACGTGCTTTCAAATGGTACTTTTTGAGTAAAGGCTTCTTTCTTGCCACCCTCCCATACAGGCCAGTGTTATGCAGAGCTCTTGATATGGTTGACTGGTGCACCATTACTCCACTCCCAGCCACTGAACTCTGTAGCTCCTTCAAAGTGATTGTTGGCCTCTCTGTGGCTTCTCTCACAAGTCTCCTTCTTGTTTGAGCGCTGAGTTTTGAGGGACAGCCTTTTCTTGGCAGTGCCTGGGTGGTGTGATGCAGCTTCCACTTCCTGATTATTGATCCAACTGTGCTCACTGGGATATCCAAACACTTGGATATTATTTTGTACCCTTTCCCTAATCTATGCATTTGTATTACTTTATCTCTAACTTCTTTAGAATGCTCTTTGGTCTTCATTTTCCTTCAGATTCACAGCCTTACCAATGATCCTTCAACAGTGGGGTTTTTATCCAGAAAATGTGACAGCAACTTTAATGGTTCACAGGTGGAGGCCAATGGTAAGGTAATTGTGTCCTCGTTAGGGCAATTTCTTTCATCGGTGCAAACTGGGAGCTTCCACAGCACAGGGGTTGAATACTTATGCAAGCAAGATATTTCAGTTTTTTATTTTTTTCTTAAAAATATTTCCAAACATAAAACCAATGTCACCTTACAATAATTGATTTTGAGTTTAAGTGTTTTAAAATAAAATATCGAACAGAACAAAATTTCAATGTACCATTTGTAATTCATATAATATATATATATATATATATATATATTATATATATATATATAGATATATATATATTCTGAAGCAGTATAGAAACAACTCTATACAGTAAACTTTTAATAGAAAATAAATCTTTGTATACTTAAGCCAAATATACTGAAGCCAAAAGGAATTAAATGGATTTATGTGTAACACTTTCTTTCTGGAAGCCAGTCACGCAGGCTAACTTCTAGACTGAAAACTATAGGATTTAAAAGATAACCCAATCTTAATTTGCACACAGAAATCAATAGCTGAAGTCAATTTGTTTGTCTGTTTACTTTTTAGAACTTTTTTGGGGGACATTGTTCTGATTTATGTTTTCTTCTTACTTCTTAGATGCAGCAGTTGTTTTATGAGAACTATGAACACAATAAGAAGGGATACATCCAAGAACTCCACAGCAGCAAAATCCATAACACAATCACCCTTCATCCCAACAAGAGGCCTGCCTATCAGTATAGGCTGCACAACTACATGCTGAGCCGCAAAATTTCAGAGCTACGCTACCACACCATTGAGCTCCACAGGGAGAGCGTCGCCATGAGCAAACTCAGCAACACCGAGGTGCAGAAGGCAGATCAACAGCTGGGGCTAATGCCCTCCTACACACGCTTCCAGCCAACAGAAAGGAATGAGGTTATCGAGTGGGACTTCTTGACTGGGAAACATCTGTATTCCACAGCTGAGAAACAGATGCCTCGTCAAGGTATCAACAGCCTTCTGAGGACAGCATTGGATGATACTGTCCTTCAGGTCATGGAGATGATCAACGAGAACTCCAAGACGAGAGGACGTGTGATTGAGTTCAAAGAGATTCAGTATGGATACCGCAGGGTGGATCCCATGCATGGGGCAGAGTACATCTTAGATCTGCTGCTTCTTTACAAAAAGCACAAGGGGAGGAAGGTTACGGTTCCAGTGAGGCGACACGCCTACCTTCAGCAGTCATTCAGCAGGCCCTTCTTCATTGAAGAAGAGGAACTTGATGTGAGAGAGCTTGTT
>NW_024472475.1:0-1000 GCF_017654505.1 Polyodon spathula | reverse complement strand
GACAGCATCAACACAGACTCTCACTCCTTCTCATTCCTTTCCAATTCTTTAAAGATATTCTCTCCCTTCCAGTTTACTGAGTCAACCAAAGAGATGAGGAAAAGGAGTGAAAAGAAAATCCACATTCTAGTTCCTCTCACAGGGAGATATGACATTTTTTTGAGGTTTATGGAGAACTTTGAGAAGACATGTCTTACCACAAACCAGAATGTAAAACTAGCCATAATTTTAGTCAAAAGCGACTCCAACCAAGACAAAGATAAGCACATTGAACTAATAAAGGAATACCGAAATAAGTATCCCAAGGCAGATCTGTCCATCATCCCCATGACAGGAGATTTCTCCAGGGGATTGGCGTTAGAAATGGGCTCATCGCAGTTGGAGAACAACACGTTGTTGCTGTTTTGTGATGTTGATCTTATGTTTAATGCAGATTTTTTGCAGAGGTGCAGAGACAATACCATTCAGGGAGAGCAGGTATATTATCCTGTCATCTTCAGCCAGTATGATCCAAAAATAGTGTATGGAGGTAATCCTCCTGAAGACAGCACCTTTGTTTTTACCAAGAAAAGTGGGTTCTGGAGGGACTATGGATTTGGGATCACTTGCATATACAAAACTGATCTGATAAAAGCTGGTGGCTTTGATACCTCAATCCAAGGTTGGGGACTAGAAGATGTAGATCTCTTTACTAAAGTATTACATTCGGGGTTGAAGGCCTTTCGAAGCCAAGAGGTTGGAATTGTCCACATTTACCATCCAGTTCACTGTGACCCAAACTTAGATCCCAAGCAGTATAAGATGTGCTTGGGGTCTAAAGCAAGTACTTATGCATCCACGATGCAGCTAGCTGAACTCTGGTTGGAGAAACGCTTAGGTGTGAGGTACAACAGAACATCATCCTGACATTCCAGTTCATTCTTCCTTTAAGGGGAGTTTACCTCTATTGTGAGAGTGTGGGTGTTTGTATGTATGTATGTGTGGATGTGTCTGTGTACAT
>NW_024472474.1:0-1000 GCF_017654505.1 Polyodon spathula | reverse complement strand
GTATTCTTTGTGTCATTAGTTCTTCTACAGCGTCTTCCAAAGGACATTTACCAGCACATGGCAGTGGTAGTACATCTGTAGTCAATGATTTCAACGTAAAGCTGAAATTATTGAAGCTGTGTTTTATTTTTTTCTGTAGTTTTTTTTTTTTTTTTTTTTGAGTTGTTTTTGCTTTATATCATTAGAATAACCAGAGTATCTGAACTATTCTCAGGAGCACATTCTCCACAAAACAATAGCCACTTCAAATAATTCTGTGCAGTGCTACTTTTGTTCTGTAAAGGCTGTAGTAATTATAGTGCTCATCAAATTTCTTTCAGACATCGCTGAACACAATGTGATAAAACAATAATAATAATAAGAAGAAGAAGAAGAAGAAGAAGAAGAAGAAGAAGAAGAAGAAGAAGAAGATGCTGTTGAAAGTACCACAAAAGTGCTTTAAGCTTCCACTTGGGAAAGAGCTCTGCAATAAAGATTTGAGTTTTTTTAATTTATACAAGATGAAAATAATGTACACAGAACCTTCTTCATGTGCAGTATTTTTAAAAAGTGTGAATAATTCTGATGATTGTATCTTTATTTTTTAGAAATGTTTCTGTGATGTAAAAGGTACTGGATACCAATATCCCATGTTCATGTGCTTCTAATACCATTTGGTTTCAAACTTACTGACTTTCTTTTTTCATGTGAACATGCTGCAAACAGACATGCTTGCATTATTTCAGCTTTGTGACTTTCATGCAGTTCAGTTTGCTGGCAAGAACAATGAAATTCTATTAAAAAAAAGGTTATTTATAATAAAGTATACGCTTAAAAATCATTTTCGTAGCATCAGAATATCTGTTTTATTTATCCTTTTTTCCCCATTTACAATGATACCAAATGTTAACTTTTTTAATAAACTGAGAAGTGTTTTCATGACAGGTCTGGAGACAGTGGTAATTCAAATGTGTACTAAACATAATATACTTATGCAGTGACATGCCCTATAATCTATTGT
>NW_024472473.1:0-5000 GCF_017654505.1 Polyodon spathula | reverse complement strand
TGAAAATACCTGTACTGTTGGTGTTACCGTCAACATGCTATCAGAATTTTTTTTTAATGCTTCACAGAGCTACAGCTGAGTTTGCGGGTGACAAGCAAAGCCTGCAGGTAATTGTGGAAACATTTCTGGTTAGTTCATAGAATGTCACACTTCGATATGGGGAGACAGCTTGTGTGCCTGTGCAGCTGACACTGCCATAAATAAAGTGCACTGTAAGATTATTCTAAGCCCTTCCTGCAGTTAAGCCTTGGAGTAATTTACCCTTGTCCTCAAAATAAAGATAAACGTATGCAGAGTTGAATTAATTGGATTTGTTCCTTAAAAATAATAATCATTATCATCATAATAATCATCATAATCATACTCATAATAATAATTGTATAGGATCTATAATATAACTCATAAGGTCAGCAGTCATGTCCTAGATCATAGTGTTTCCAAGCAGGACAGAAATGACAGGCTGTTTACCTATATCTCTAGGCCAAGAGGCCATTACACACAGAAGGCATGATGCTATATATAACAGACACATATAACGTATTGTTTAATGGGTTTCAGTAGTAGTAGATCCAGCATCACGTTGTTAGGGGCATCACATACAATGCTAAACTCAATGAATAAATTAATGTTTGCCTTTTTTTTTCTTGTTTCATTCCAAAAACGTGTAACACTAGATTAACATATCAAGCACAGAGAATATATTAACACCAAGGTTTAGGCAGAAAGTACCTCTATAACTGAGGGTTTTTCTTACGAAGTACAGGTCAAAGTAGTTAATGGACCTCTTAAGCACTGCTTGTGAAGGAACCCCATGTTGGTACTGCTTGGTGGAAATTCTTATAAAGCAGCAGAAATGCTATACAAGCTTAATGAGCAGCCTGTGTGAGATATCTACCTCTCACACTGAAAGACATTGACACTGTAGCAGAGTGGAATACTAAACTGAAAGAACAAAAAGAATACAAAACAGCAATCTCTTTTTGTCCCGTGAAACAGCATTGCAAGGTCAGACAACAATACTGTTCAGTGTAATATTCTTGAACCGTTTCACAGTTTCAGAACAACTAAAACCAAATGAAAAATTAGTGAATAAATCAAGTAAAGGGTCTGTTTTGAGCAGTGCATCTGAAATGCATGCTACAAATTAATTTTTTGTAAAGGAACATTTTAAATGGCCTAAATATTATTTTGTATCTAGGAAACAGACTGGTTATGTCTACTGAGTGGTCACTGTTTTTAACAACAGGCTGTATCCACATAAACCTTCCTAATCGCCATCTATGAACCTCTGAAGTTGTCAGAATCCATCTTAGGTAAAAGATAAGCCATGGAGTGGACAGTGGTTTTAAATCTCAAAACTACAATCACAATTCAGCACACCAGTAAAGGCAAACTCCAATAGGGGCCAGTCAGTTTCATTAGAGTGCTCTGCATTCTAGAGTTTAGAGTGAGGGTCTAAGGATCTGAGCGAAGTGAAAAATAGAGGTGGGGTAATGACAGCAGAGTTCGCAGTCCCATTGGCTGAGCTGAAGCCTCCTTGACTGATTGTAGATTATCTTCTTTACAGCAATCCTCAGAAATATTCTAGCTTAAGAATGTGATGCCCAAGAAGGTGATAGATATCTCCACTAGACATTTTTTTTATAGAAGTAAAATGATTGCATTTATTGTAAACTATATTTTATTTAGTTTCCTGAAGGGAAGATTTATTGGCATAAAATCTTTTATGAAATGGCTTGATTTCCTTTCAGTGCCTGTGTCAAAATCCATTCATAGCCTACAGTATTGGTTTCAGTCCATGGCGTTTATGGTCTTTTTCCTAATGTGAAAAGCAATCAGATTTAAATAAAATAGACTGGATGCATACTTGGTTCAAGTTTTTTTTTCCTTTCAATTTCAAATTTCAATTTCGAGTTTGATGCTCAACAGCACTCCTTATTAACTAGTTTCAGCAATAAGAGGGATTGACTTAAAAATAAACAGCTGTTTGCACAAGAGCTGCAGAGAGAGCATATGGTATGTGGACACAATCACTTTGTGCTAATAGCTCAGGCCAAATGACTCCATGCTGGAATGAGAAGCAAGGGTCCAGAAAGAATAACCTACATGAATATAGTCCGCTTGTGATACAGGTCCTTCCAGTAAACATGGACGACAGCAAAACCCATGACAGCCTGACCTGAACACCCTCTGCCTTTCAGTCCTCTAGAGACCAAATGCATGCACTGCTTTCTATCTGCTTGGTCATTTAGTGCATAAACAATTCTGTCCATGGAATCCTGCTTGTTTCACACCTTGTTCTACGTTTTGCCAGGTGTCCCATTAGAACATTCTACAGTTCCAACGATTTGCCGAGTAAGTTTCCTGTGTAACAGCCTGAACTCTTCAAAGTTTATTTGAGCATGTTTAAATTTAAATGGTTTTCGATGTTTTCCTTAAGCAAGCTGTTAGTCTATAATTGGTAAGACATTTTAATCTTACAAATATTACACCCTAATTAATAAATAATAAATGCATAATCAAGTAATGTATTTAACTAGAAACCTCTCTGTAGTTTATGACTTGGCTTCTTAGATAAACCTTCTATGTTACAAACTTTTAAGATTTATCGTTGGTTGTCTTGTGAACTTAAAGTATATGAAGCACTGTTTATTGGTCTGCTGGGTGCGGTAACTGTCTTTTATAGACAGAAGTAACAATAACACAGATTGGTCATCAATAACGCTTAGTGAGGGACTGAAGAGGGCAGTGAATCAGAAAGATTCATACTGCATGACTGAGTGTGCCTGTTCAATCAGAACGCTGCAGGGAATCCAGGCAACAAGCAGAGCTTCTCAAACAGGTTGTTTTTTCTTCAGATTGTTTTTATAACTCACATCTGCGGGCTGTCTCTTGTGTAGAAGTTGCCAGCCTTGATCGATTTGGGGGCTGGTTTTAAATATTTTGACGCATTGCCAAGTGTTTGACCAGAGGCTAAGGAAGACTCGGTTTTATAGTTTTGTTTTTGTTTCCCCTTTTGTTGTTGTCTTGTCTTTATCTTCCTGGCTTAGAAATGAGGCCGCTGATTTCATTGTGGACAGCCAGTGTAGCCCACCTGATATCTAATCAGACATCATAAGACTCTTATTACATAGAAATATGATACAATGAAACAAACAGAAAGGGCACTTTTTTTTTTGTTTGTTTTTTTACAAAATGACTTTATTTATCTAGTCTAAAAAGCATTTGGAGTAGCGTGCCTGATGGCAGGTTGAATTGGCAGCCACAATGCTTTAGCTCATAGGCTGCAATTGAAATTAAATTAAACCATGTAATTGCATTAGAGGCTGCTCAATCCAACCTGAAGCTGTTGACAGAGAGAATAAAGCTGTATTGTAGAGTTGCAGTAAAAAACAACAGCCGTTTATACATTTTTACAACACAAAAAAGAAACTCTGGGGAAGAGCGAATAAAGCGTATTGTAGAGGCGCCATGTTCAAAAACAAACAGCGTTTATAATTTTACAACACAAAAAAAATGAAAAACTCTGTGTGTTGTTTGTGTGTGTGTGTGTTTGTGTGTGTGTGTGTGGTGTCGTGAGTGATACTTTGGGCCAGATTATAAAGATGATGTGCATCTCTTTAATATTTTCCCTAAAATACAATTTTCACAATTTTTTGTTAAAATGCAATCAAATTGTTAATCTGTTAATCCTTAAAATTGTTTTGAATATGAAGGGCCCCTGAGAGGTAAATAAATCATTATGACTCATGAAAAAAAAAAAAAAAAAACTTTGAAAGAAGAGAGTCTCAGAGGAGACATGACTGCTTTTATTGAGTCCTGCCACTATCTCAAATGTGTTGTTTCCAAACACAACGTCAAAACACAATAAATCAATTCTATAATTATTACTGCAAGTGGTACAACATAACCTAAGTGGTGAACTATAATGTTCCAAGTCATACTGGTGCTTTTATGCATGGAGTCTTAGCCTCACCACTCTTAAGGTGCTTTCACACAGAAGAGTTATGACGACTCAAAACCGCCACTGAAGCAGCTTATAGGTCTGTGTGAATTGCCTATACCGCTACAGAACCATCATATTTTATGCCGTCTCTGAACCAACTCGCGAGATGGTTCAGAGATGGAACTGAGCCATCATAACTGCCTGAGTGATAGGCTATACCGCCTCTGAAGCGCTATAGTGGTTAAGGTTCAAAGTCAAAGTAACACGTCACTATAGCTTGGGTAGGAAGGGGGATGCATGCAGTGCTTAATTTGTGCCGGGGCATAGCACCGGAACCTGTGGGCGTGCAGAGTCATAGCACCGGTACTTCTAGTTAAAAATCACATTAAATGCTTTCTTTTTAAAATCTCAACACAGTTGCATTAAGTCTGCAAGTTCTTGCGCGCGCTAAAGAGAGATAGTCCGCTGCCACATTTGTAGCCTAATTTAAATTAATTTACGATTTCAGCTTGAGTTCCTTTAAGTAAGATGACACTGGCTGCAACTATTGTCCTTTTTTATACACAAATAAGCTTACTTGATTTGAAAAACGTCATGAACGAAACAAGAAACTTCATACACTACTTGGTTTGATTAAATGAGTAGTCCACAACAACATATGAAAGCTGAACATTAATTTCAAACAAAGAACAATGACAACTTTTTAATTTCAATATATATATATATATATATATATATATATATATATATATATATATATAATATATATATATATATATATAGATGTATTGTAGCCTACTTCAATAGGAACATTAGCCTGCTATATTAAAGTAAACCAAAACATCTGGTTCTCTTTCCTTTTTCAATGAATATAATTTAATTAATAGAGAATACAAACATACTAAGATAACAACTACCTAGCCTAAGTTTAATTAATCATTTTTGTAATCTACCAGAGGCTTGTTGCATACACATCGCTGATAATAGTGCAGACCGTGGGTCAAACCAGTGTTTGTGTTGGGGTGCGTTTTTTTTTCTTTCCACTTTTCTCTGC
>NW_024472472.1:1698-12828 GCF_017654505.1 Polyodon spathula | reverse complement strand
ACGTACGACTATGTAGAATACGATGTAAAATGCGTGATTGAAAACATCTAACACTAGTACGTACAATACTCAAATAAACGTGCTATGATTTTGAATATATGCTCTTCTTAGGGTCGGTATTATTGTCATTGCTTGCACCCTGGCACCTCTTTACAAATTAAGCACTGCTTGCATGTTGGGTCTTGTAAGTGTTTCGGATTGCACGAGAACAGTCTGTTGCCATGAGAACAACCTGTTGATCGACAGGTTTTAAAGTATTCGCACAATCTCTTGGGCTGTGTGAAAGGGTTATGATGGTATTACACAGGCACAGAGTGCACAATTTCATGCTGTGTGAAAGGGTATTTTACACACTCGTTAAAACTTTTTAGAGACGGCACAGCAGCTGCATTTCTGTGTGAAAATGATATTAGACTTGTGAATTAACAGGACCTGACACTTCTGGAATTGAATCCCTATTTAGGCATCTTTAGAATTTCACCACAGGCAACTCAATTTGATGTTAACCAGATTGACCTGATTTAAACCTGTTGAAAACTCATGATTAAATCAGACGGCTGGAGAACCACCAATTCCCGGTCAAAGGGAATGGTCAAAGGTCTTCGTTTGATTTTTCAGAACAGGTTTGATTTTGTTTACTTGTTTTGTTTCCCTAATGTTAAAAAAAACCAAAAAACAAAAAAAAAACATAAAAAATAAAAACGGGCTTTTCATGCCAGATGTCAGATCAGATTATAGTGAATTTCATTGTGGTTTGGTTCTATAGAGAAAAGGACCAGTGTTCATTCAGCTAACCCTATTCACACTACCCAAACAACGCATGATCAACATGTGTTGGAAACATGATTGTCCCAGCCAGTGTCCATGCACAGTATTATCCCGTTATCATGGTTATAATTATGGTCAACACCTATGATGAGTCCCATGGACAGTCTGTGGGTGACTGTTTAACTGTTGCAATGATGTCATTGACAGAGTTCACATGAACACTGCTCAAGGACAAAATATGAATGATGAGATCCTGGAACACAGATGCAGGCTAGGGCTCTGTGTTGAAAATCTTTCTTGCTCTGCCATTTTCACTTACTCAACTTTCCAACTTGCTGTACTGCAACCCTGCCTTTTCAATGTGAATTTGAAGAATGATGGTCTATTCCAGTTCCTTTAATTGCATAATCTTTCCACGGTTTGTTATACATGTACAGTACAAGGCAGGGAACATGATAGACTAACAGCAGCTGTGCACTATAAACTATGCACTATAGACTATAGTCTAGCGCATTTGTTCTGGTTAGTATTTGTGACAGAATAACTAACACCTTGGATTCAGAATAGTTCTGCTCTCATACAATAAAAGATGCCTGTGGCAAAGTGGTTGGTAGGGGAAACGGGTGTAGCGGTGATGCAATGCAGGAGTGACAGGCAGACAACAGATTTCCAGTGAAAAGGTGCTTTTATTTATAATACAGGTCTGGTGACCGTAAAATAATAAATCCCCAGCAATACACAACAATGTGTAAAGCACGGTGAAAGCAATAACAGGGCACAGTCCCGAACAAAAACAACACACGGTCACCAGTCCTGGGTGAGTTCAGACGTGCTGACCACGACTCACTTTTGTGACCATTGAAGCACTTTCTAGAGTGCAGTGGTGCTCCGGATAGTGCTTTCCTTTCGACAGCTCCGGAGGTGTGCTTTAATTGTCTACAAGTGAAGAACAGACAATTAAAAGGACAAGCACAATAACACACAACACATATTCCTTTTACACACACTGAGAGCTCTCTCTTTGATCGTTTAACCCAAACAAAGGAAAAGATCAGTGTTACCCTGGCCCCTATATGTAATCCCGCATGACATCTAGGTAAACGGTTGCAGCTGCCTTATTACTTGCAGCTGCCCCTCGTTTACCTTTCAAATCAATACGGTCTTACAACAGAGTCTCGCTTCTTTCCAGGCTGACCCACTTCCCGGTCCCGGAAACTAACTGTCAGGCCAGCCCTTCCAGATACTTCTCTCTCGTTCTTTAGCGCCCTCACAGGTGGGGAGGAAGATTTATCACCAGAACTTATATTTCATCACAATGCCATACACCATATGTCTAACTTTCACAGGGTTCTGATTGATGCAAAGGTTTGCAAACTGTTAATGAAATATTAGTGGTCTGTTAATGGCATGTTAATGGTATGTTAATGGTATTTTAATGACATGTTAATGACATGTTAATGGTCTGTTAATACTAAACACAGTGGAAGTGGCACTTATCTGCACCTGGGTGTTTCACAGAACAGAAGGATGGTGTCCTCTGAGAATCTATATACTTTCCTGGTTCTTTTAATGTACTTCAAATGGTCTGGAGTTATCAGGAAGGGGCAGCAGCTTTGCACTTAAAGGTTTGTATTCAAAATATTTGCATATCCTAAAATAAATGCACAGTATAAAAATTTAAGTTAATAAATAGGAACATTATTTAGACTGTATCACTATAAAAACAAAAACATTTAATAAGAAGCGCTTGTCTTTTGTGTCTAGCTGTGTGGATGTGGAAAGAAGATATGAGTAGAAATTGTATTTGTAGAATTCAAACAGGACTGAATGAAGGATAACTGCTTTCCAAATAGAATATGTTGAAAATGCCAGATGCTGTTAATACAGTTCCCATTTTCACTGACTTGCACCTCAGATGTTTCCTCAATTTCTTTGAAAAAATAACAAGATGGTAACTTTCAGACCATAGACTGAAGGATAAAAGGGTCGATATCCTTTTGCGACCCAAGGCATGCATTTTTTAATTTTTTTTTTTATGGAATGCTAGTTTACAGATACCATTGTCCCTGTTTTAACCACCCTCATAGTAACCCTGTTTAATGTCCCCTAGCAACATCTTTCTTCAGTCCTTATTGGCCCTATAGCATGTGCCAGTCAAAAGCGAGAGGAAAGCTGACAAGCCATCAATAACTTTGTGACATTTATTAAGATCCTTTAAATATCGTGATGCTGACCTGATACCCAACTGCAAGGACTTCAAACAAGCTGTTCTGTGTGGAGCTCTTGAGGTAATGGCTCACTTATGAAATTGCCTTCAATCAGCTACAGCTGAATGCAGCTATCGGCCTTTGCTTAAAAGATCTCAAGGGATACAACCCCCCCCCCCCCCCCCCAAAAAAACGTAGCGACTAAATTACCCTTTGGCTACAATAGGCAATAACTTTTATGTCAGTGTTGAGGTAGATTGAAAAAGCAATGTGGGCAATCTGGCAGCCCACCGTGGTGTACCAACCAAAGGTTGCTATTAGTCTGGGCCCTTTGCCTTTTACGATTACAACACAACAAAGTCTGGCAGCCAAACATTTTTCTAAGTGCACACCTGCAGGTTTTTAAGTGCTTAATAACAATATACCATCCAGCTCATCTGTACAATACATTTCAATAGAAATAAAAGAAACTTGTTATAGAAATGTTATTAGTCTTAAGGCAGCACATTTTAATGACACGGTTATATGTGGTAGAATATACTGATAGGAAAATGTTGTGTTCTACAGGTTAGTGCGTCATGCTTCTTGCATTGAAAAAAAAAAAACACAGCACACATACATCTGGATTAATGTGAATGGCAAGGCCCTTGGGAGATAAGGCTCTGCCTTCCATCCCCACTTCAGTGGAATTATAAAAAATAAAAAAAACCCTAATCATGCTGTGGCAGGCTGGCGAGTGGATAGAGGCCCAGAGACAGACTGCAGTTCAAAAAAATAACTATTTTATTATAAATAAACACAAAATGAAAGGGCACAAGGGCCAAAACAAAGCAATTTAAACACAAAAAAAGATAAAAAGCAAAACTTACAAAAATAACAGTTTTCCAGGCTGGGCAATGCCTTCACTGGAATCAAACTTTCTAAAACAACAAAAAAAAAAAACCAACCTGCTTCCTCAGCTCCCTCTCTCCCAAATGAGAAGCAGAGGCCTCCTTTTATATCAGGTGGCTGGGCGCTGATTGATCGTTAATCAACCTAATCAACTAATCAACCCCCCCAGCCACCTGAACATAATAAACCCAGGCAGGTAGGGGAAGTTAACCCCATCCCTGCCAATTTCTAAAGGGCAGAGCTTTGCTCTGCCACACACCTCCCCCCATGTACAACGTACACCGGCCGCAATCGGCCAACTCCCCCCTTCCCCCCACCCTCCCCCCCCCACCCCCCCCCCCCCAAGAGTCCAATTATGTCCCTTGGGTGGGCTGTTATGGTGGGTGGTGGTGGGCGGGGTTGATGTCGGAGCCCCCAAGCCTTCTTTGGTTGAGGGGGCCCCGAATCTCCAAGGTAGCACGGCGATGATGGCGGCCCGGCTCCCTCTGGTGGCGGAGGCGGCCCGGCTCCCTCTGGTGGCGGAGGCGGCGACGGCGGCCCGGCTCCCTCTGGTGGCGGGCGGCGGCGGCGGCCCGGCTCCCTCTGGTGGCGGAGGCGGCGGGCGGCCCGGCTCCCTCTGGTGGCGGAGGCGGCGGGCGGCCCGGCCCCCTCTGGTGGCGGAGGCGGCCCTCCCTCTCGGGCTCTGAGAGCGGCGACGGTGGCTCCTCCCTCTCGGGCTCTGAGAGCGGCGACGGTGGCTCCTCCCTCTCTCTGGGCTCTGAGAGCGGCGACGGTGGCTCCTCCCTCTCGGGCTCTGAGAGCGGCGGCGGTGGCTCCTCCCTCTCGGGCTCTGAGAGCGGCGACGGCTCCTCCTCCCTCTCGGGCTCTGAGAGCGACGGCGTCGGCGGCGGCGGCGGCTCCCCCTCCCTCTCTGGCTCTGGGAGCGACGGCAGATCCTCCTCCCTCTCTGGCTCTGGGAGCGACGGCAGCTCCTCCTCCCTCTCTGGCTCTGGGGACGACGGCAGCTCCTCCTCCCTCTCTGGCTCTGGGAGCGACGGCAGATCCTCCTCCCTCTCTGGCTCTGGGAGCGACGGCAGCTCCTCCTCCCTCTCTGGCTCTGGGAGCGACGGCGGCTCCTCCTCCCTCTCTGGCTCTGGGAGCGACGGCAGCTCCTCACCCCTCTCTGGCTCTGGGAGCGACGGCAGCTCCTCACCCCTCTCTGGCTCTGGGAGCGACGGCAGCTCCTCACCCCTCTCTGGCTCTGGGAGCGACGGCAGCCTCCTCACCCCTCTCTGGCTCTGGGAGCGACGGCAGCTCCTCACCCCTCTCTGGCTCTGGGAGCGACGGCAGCTCCTCACCCCTCTCTGGCTCTGGGAGCGACGGCAGCTCCTCCTCCCTCTCTGGCTCTGGGAGCGACGGCAGATCCTCCTCCCTCTCTGGCTCTGGGAGCGACAGCAGCTCCTCCTCCCTCTCTGGCTCTGGGAGCGACGGCAGCTCCTCACCCCTCTCTGGCTCCGGGGACGACGGCGGCTCCTCACCCCTCTTTATTGGAGTGACCGGGGCATCTCCCATGTCTACCGCCAGGTAATTAACCACCATGAGGGCAACCTCTGGGAAGGAGGCCGGGTGGTGTTGTTCCTCCCACTGTTCCCACCTCTCCCCATCTCGACGCCACAGCGTGTTGATAACTATGGGGAGATCGTGGACGAGGTCTGCCTCAGGGTGCATCAACCAGTCCCAGATCTCCTGGGACGGTGGTGAAGGTGGTGGTGCTGGAGGTAGTGGGGTGGCCCCTGATGCCCGGGGTGAACACTGCACCTCTTCCTGGGCCTGGTTGTAGGGGCATCCTGCCCAGTTGTGGCCGTCCTCCTCACACCGGCCACACCAGTTTGCCGGTGGCACGTCTGGGCAGGACCGCCAACGATGGTCCTCCTTCCCACACCAGGAACACCAGGGGAAGAGGCTGGCTGGGTCCTCCAGCGGTGGCTGCAGCAGCTTACATTTCTTCAGCTGCTGCTGCTTTTCCTGCCTTTGCCGCTGTCTGCTCTTCTTTCCCATTTTTTTTTTTTTTTTTTTTTGAAAAAAAAAAAAAAAAAATTATCCCAAAAATTCCACAAAACAAAACAAAAATACTGCTCTGAGCCTCTAGGTGGCGCTATCCCACTTCTGACACCAAATGTGGCAGGCTGGCGAGTGGATAGAGGCCCAGAGACAGACTGCAGTTCAAAAAAATAACTATTTTATTATAAATAAACACAAAATAAAGTGCACAAGGGCAAAATAAAGCATATTTAAACACAAATAAAGCAAAAAGCAAAACTTACAAAAAAAATAACAGTTTCCAGGCTGGGCAATGCCTTCACTGGATTTAGGAAAATTCTAAAACAACCCAAAAACAAACAACCTGCTTCCTCAGCTCCCTCTCTCCAAATGAGAAGCAGAGGCCTCCTTTTATATCAGGTGGCTGGGCGCTGATTGATCGTTAATCAACCTAATCAACTAATCAACCCCCAGCCACCTGAAACATAATAAACCCAGGCAGGTAGGGGAAATTAACCCCATCCCTGCCAATTTAAAAAAGGGCAGAGCTTTGCTCTGCCACACATCGGAAGACCGTTCGTAAGTTTGTTGTGTCGGAGATCGTTAATCCCGGACAAACTACGTTTCTTGTTATCCGTAACGACAATAGACGAAAAAATACTCGCTTTTGTATGACATGTCAGCTGTATATATATATATATTTATATAAATAAGATCTATATATATAATATATATATTATAATTATATCTGCTCTGTAAATGGTTTTATTCATGCACTGGGCATGCTATATGTCCAAGCAACTTTTAATCAAGAAAATCACACAGACTCATTTAATTTGAAGTTTTAACTGAATCAGAGCAGTAGTAGTGCTCTTTCGGTTTATTAAATGCTTTTAAAAGTGGATTGGTTGGTTTGCGCCAACCACCATAAATGCCAAGTAATAAGCAATTTGGCCGCTCCAGTGCTTTTACAGGTTTAACAGCATTAGCACTTCAATATAGTAATATAAATATGATTATTATGTATTTAGCCTTCAGGCTATAAAATGCAAACAGTTAAAGCGCCCACCGCTAAATCCTACAACATACAATATACCACTCTCTTAAGACTAGAACATAATTTCTATACCTTATAGAAATACATCAATATAAAAGAGATATTAAATTCAAAATATGCTTACCTTCCAGTATATGGAAGTGTGGGATATATTGAAAAACAAGAACTGTCTTCAAAAGCAGAGACTTCTAATTACAACCAAACAGTAATCAGTTTTTCAGTGACCTTCAGAGCATGGACCAGGTCAGCTTGCAAGATCAAGTTCAGTAGTGGTGAATGGGGTCTTGCTCTCGGCTTATATAGGATTTTCCCTCCATTGAATACATCAGGGGTCCCAATTAAATCGGATCATCAATCTGTCTTAATGATATATTGTAGAAGGATCCGGTCAACTCTCTTTAAAAAATTGGAGTTATATGACAACATTCAAAATTAATTGGATATAACGTCTTTCCAAAAAAATTGGAACATGATCTCATAGTTCTCATTTTACAATTTTATATGTGTATTAAAAGAGATGCTGTTTTATATATAACATCAACTTTTGTGTGATTATATTAACCTGGGTTTACAATATATCCTCTGAGCAGTATACCATTTCACCTTTTCAGATTAGTTTACTTTCATATACATGTGTGTGTGTGTGTGTGTGTGTGTGTTAACATTTATTTATAAGACTGTCGGGTTCATCAAGATGTATTAGGGAAATAAAAGTACTAGGCATACAGTGTTTACTTCAGTTATTTCCATTTAAATTTAAGCTATGTTGAACATCTTAAATATGTTAGCCTTATTTAACTGTGCCATGACTGGACTAAGCTTGACCTCTCTTTTTCTAAAAATTTGCCTGCATAAGCAGTTTCGGTTTCAAAAATCATGTTTATTTGCCATGACTAGTGTTTTAATTAATATGAAACTATACAGTAAGTACTTTTCCAAATTCCAAGTATTTTTTTGGCTCACAAACATCACTCCAATTAAAGTTGCTATCTGTCTGATAAGAATTGATACTGTAGACAACTTTTCGAATTTAAATGAAATGCTTGCCTCGGCTGCCAAGTTTTAAAGACCTTGGATTCAAAACTGCCAACAACCAGTGAATCCCACTAGAACTGCCAAAAAGAACTTCCTATGCCCAGCAGTGCTCTGCTACAAGTAGGTAAATGCGGGGCCAACAAATCAATTATTTTTCTTTAGTAAGACTACTGTGTACTTAGATATTAAATACAGCTTACATTTGGTCTTATATTCAAACTTAACAGTTCATCTGTTTATTTTTTAATTGCAGTAAAACCTTTATATAAACTAACCATTTATATTCTTTAGTTTAATTAAAATTGTAATGTCTTAAAGACTTTTTGTTTAGTTGGAGACAGAAACTGAATTCATTCATCAATTGATTAAATTAAATGAACACCAATTCAAATGTGTCTTAGCAATTTGTCTACAATAGTGTCAGTGTCAGGCATCTGCTATAATGAGCTCTCAATATGTTCTTTCAACAGTTTAACCTTAAATGGCATTATAAGATGTATTTGTTATTCAGCTACTTCCTAGAAATTGTAGTTTTATTTTACTTCATTGATCTGTTACGAAGTCTTTTAAGCTTTCAGTGGAAGGTCCTGTTATTTTTCTTTTTATCTAAATACAGGCTACCATTAATATATTAGAACGTAATAGTATTTTTCTGACTGAACTAAGTCTGACCTCTTTTTCTGTTCATGCAAATTCCAGTTGAAGCAGGTTTTGAGACAACCTACCCTCTTGCCAATTTTAGTGTTGAATAATATGAAACACTATCGTTAGCATTTTCTAATACTCATTATTTTAGACCAGATTTTAACTGTACACTGTAAACAGTAAACTGTCCTATACTTTTCATTCCCATTTCTTCTTGTCAGGTTCTAATTCATTACTGTGATATATAGAAAATGTTTATTTTAATATAAACTCCTATCTTCTGTTATCCAAAAGGTATTTTGTTCATTAATATTAACGAGATCGCTCATTATAGAGAGGGTCTTGGCATTTAAATCGCTGACCATCAAAAATCACGCCTCATCAGCCAAAACCAATGAGTCATCTCCAACACTGCTTTTTCAATGAAGGTAAGGACAAGGTTAAAAAATTAGTTGTATTCCTTCAATCAGTTTACTGTATACGAAAGTTATTAAATACAGTTTATAACATGTATTTCTAATTCAGATACTTCAATATAGCAATCTCTTTTATAAATTGTAATTTTATTTATTGTAATCAATTATTCCATTGATATACACAGAAGGCAAGAGGTTAATTTTTAATTAGGCACCTGCTTAGCAGCAAATGCAACCTTGAATATTAAAACTTAGGACTGCTCATACATTTACTTAATGTTAATATATTAGGTTTCTTATTTACTTAAATACTTTTCTAGACCCGATCATATTAGACAAAGGTATATGAACATACAACCGTAAGACGAGAGCGACCTAGTATTACAAAGGACCAGATCAGATTAATTTTCTCGCGAAACAGACTATTCCCTCCAAGGTCTAATGGAAAAGTTTGTCCAGCCGACTGGAAACTATTGGTCCTTCAACAGAAAAAGTGACCTTTGATACCAGGAGCCAGACTTATTCAAAAGGATACAACATACAGGGTCCTACAACATTGCTATTAACAATGCATTTCATTCTATAGCGTCCAATCCATATCTAATAAGTCAGCTTGTTCCCAGAAAGATTCTAATTCTCCTGGCTCAGTTCCTCAGTAGCTTTGCAAACACCACAACAGGCCTTACATAGGCCTGATAATAATATTTTCTACTGAGTTTATATTCTTTAAAACACATTACAGTCATTACAATACAACATTGTTGCAGTTTCACAACTGGGTAAATTGAATCCCAACGATCACATGCTGCCAGGTAGCGTAGCTGTGACAGTCTTACTTTCCTTATATACCTGCAAAAACTTAAATCTTGTTAGCTGGGCTCCCATCTCAACATTCTCACTCCTGTCATCAGTGGGCAAACACGTTAACTGAATCTGGGTGCATTAAAGAATCACACATCTTTGCAAACGAGGCATTCCCGGCAAAAGGATCTAATGAATCACAAAAGAGATATGCCAGAACCGTCTGTGAAGGAGCTGAGACAGTATTTACAACCAGAGATATAACAGTCAGCTTTTATTGTCCAGGCCAGCATCTGAGAGCTACACACAGTGTATCACAATCATCAATTGCCATAAGCCAGTGAAGTAATCCTACTGGCTTTCAACAAGGCATTATAAGTTCCTTCATAATGATTTTATCTATTAGAAATCCCATGTGAGAAATCAACCGATTCACCATTAAGAATTTGTCAAAATTCCAGTATCTTGTTTGTAGATCCCATGTATAGAACACTAGCATAGTTCTAAAGGCTTATATATATATATATATATATATCACTATATATATAATATATTATATATATATATATATATATATACTCTTATTTATAATATAAGTAGTTACTACAGTATAAAAACACTTACAATTTACTTTACGGTTCCCTTGCTCAAACTGTACGAGATGACATCTCTTATAACAATAAGAGATGCCTTACGCCCAACATAATTACTTCTACTGCATACATGTTAAATGTTCTGAATATGCATGGTGTACTCTGTATGATGTGTTCTCTGTGTGCTTAATTTATCTGGATATTTGTCTTCCATGCCCCTGAGGCCAATAGCAGCATCTACAGTATGTTTTCTGGGTTTAAATGGGAAAAGTTAGTCCATCTGAATGCACATGTCTGCATGGAGATGGGCATTTTTAAAGAGCATGAGGATATAGTCTTTCTGTATACCAGAATGCATATTTAAAAGGCAACTTTTCCACCACTTGCTGTGCAGGTCTTCAAATGAAAATAAAAACACCACCCCACTAATGTACATCTATGTGTAGGGAAATTTGTTGTGTTGCTGCTGTATGCAATGCATGAAAAAAACCCAAACATTTTAAATTAAAATGAGCGTGCTGTGTTAACTCATCAAAACAAAGCAGTCTGTGTCCCCAGACTTTAAACAGATTAAAATAATGGGAATATTAGCAGCTTTAATGGGAGAGTGGCAGGTTGTGATCCAGTCCTAATGAGTGTGGTTTGCACTTCATGTTTCTTATGAGAGTCTGCGTGGAGATGAAAAGTGGCCGGGCAAG
>NW_024472472.1:0-1198 GCF_017654505.1 Polyodon spathula | reverse complement strand
CTAAATGTTTTGGAGTATTATCATTTTTGTTTACTTATTGGGGCTTAACGAGCACCCAGCACAGAAGTTTCATTTTTGTTTTGTTTTAAATTTTTCTGTTTCAACTACATTTGCAATACGGATTGGATAATATTTTGGGACTTTTAAAGTATTGGTGGTTGTTTCATGGACATTTTTAAGGACTGCCTGATGGACTGTGGTAAACATTTTGAAGTGTTCAAATGCTGTCTGTTTAAAACTCATGTACACCAAATGTTTGATCCATCTGTCTCAAGTATAATATTCCACGCATATTCAATAACATCTGCTATTTGAACTATTGTGTGGCCTTCTGGTTTAATTGTCTTCCTGTGTTCTGAACATTCCTGACTTACCCTGCAATTTTTCTTGGTTCTGTCGCGCAATCCTACTGCTTTAGAGACTTATTGTTCAGGGTAGTTTATTTGTATTTGTCAAAAAAACTAGTTATTGGATGTTAAGGATTGGGTTTGTAACATGTGAATATATGAATGAGGGGATGTGGATTTTAGATAGGAGTATGGAATATTATACAATGACCCCTTGTATTTACCAAGTGCTTATAAACATTGAATATTTATAAATGTAAAGTTTGAAGTAAAAATAATGGCTATAGGTTACCCAAACTTTATAAATGCTTATGTAAACTTATGGGAGGTGTATACATATTTTACATACAGAAACAATTAGTTGAAACTGGAGAAAGTTTAATGGTACAATTTCTGAAATGCTCCCTTACCGCTTTCAAAAGCTCTCCAGACAAAATGCCGGGTCTTGCATGTGATCTCTTACTGTCTCACTCTCTATGCTACCTCTCTCCAAGTTTATCAAGCAAATAATTTTTAGCGCTTTGTGACTTAAATAGGGGGGCGGATCCTTTTCTGCACAGGCACACAAAGCACACTTGATGACAATGATTTAACGTTTTGCTTGGTTCATATCCAGCAGGGGGTGCTAGGCCTCTACAGACAAGGGAAATTTCTCCACTTGAATATACAGTGAACCCCCCCCCCCCCCCCCACACACACACACACACACACACACACACACACACACACTGTGATAAGGTTTTATTTCGGAACCCCGAGTAACGATTCTGCTACGTTTGGAAAACATGTGGTTCTCAATTATAGAGACTTTCAAAAAGATTAGAACCTACTGTGGCATTATATTTTTAAAT
>NW_024472471.1:0-1000 GCF_017654505.1 Polyodon spathula | reverse complement strand
CGATTAACCTAATGTATGCACATCATAATTTAATAACCTCCTTTAAGTTATTTGTACATATTTCTAAAAACGAGGGAGAAATAATTTTCATGACTATTTACACGTATGAACAGTGCTGAAAGTAACCCTTATTTAATTAGAATGAGGCCTCTGAAATGTCAAATCTTGCGCATTCTAAACAGTTTTTAAAAACCTGTTATTCTACAGGGAGGGTTGGTATTTTAAGTGTACAACATTTAAACACAGAATCATCTTGCAGCTTAACTAAGCAAAATATTACTTGGGCTTCATTGCCAAGACACAAATTACTTGTAAAGTCTTATCAGCAAAATTGAATAACGACTCTCTAATTCTCTTATTGCTTTATCAATATGCTAAATGCTACAGTTTAAAGTTAATACCGTGATAGAAGGAATGTGTACATTCACTGTAATTGCATTCAGTGTTGCTTGGTTCATATCCAGCAGGGGGCACTTGGCCTCTACGGACAAGGGAAATTTCTCCACTTGAATACACAGCGAAGATTTGACCCCCCCCACACACACACACACACACACACACACACACATGGTGACTATGCGTTATTTTGGAACCCTGAGTCATGATTTTGCTACTTTGGGAAAACGTGGTTATCTCAAATTGATTGTTTGTTGTTACTGACCCTGCCCTCGGGTTACGATTGCCATGCCCTCGGCCTTGCAGAATATATATATATATATATATATATATATATATATATATATATATATATATATATATATAATGGCTATTTTGGGACTGTGAAAGAAAACTCCTGACCCTTGAACGACGCATACAGCTGCACTATCGCTATAAAATGGAACGAAAACGATGAAACAAACAACGAACTGCTGCAAGGTACGTATCTCTGTTTAGAATTGTAATGTTTGAAATACATTTTAACTCTGTGCGTTAACCCCATTGTTTAAATGTATACATGGAAATGTATTTCGCTACATTTATGGGAATGGGTGTTTTAACT
>NW_024472470.1:0-1000 GCF_017654505.1 Polyodon spathula | reverse complement strand
TGTGAAATGAAGGCCCTAGCGGATTTACGATGTGTTGGGTCTGTAACTGAGATATAAATACATACTTAACATTTGGAATTTTAGGTAAGTATTATATATTTATATTCATATTTTATAGATATTGATGAGCTTATAGAAGGTCATTTTAATTTCACAATGAGGTAGTGCTTGATCAGGACAATGACCGGCCTACTAAGAGTACCCCGCTGACCCCTTCCGGGGTCCTTGAAGCTCTAAGCTATGACTGTATGTCACATACACGCGTCAGACCGAAATCGCGAATTTTTTTTCCCTCTAAGTATTCACGCAGACTTTAAATTAGACGGGCCCTCCAGAGATCAGATCCAGTTTGGGCTTTCAACATCCCATTTCGTACCGGAGGACTTTAAATAGCATCGCAGTGATTGTAGATACGTCCGAACAGGAGTATAAATATTAGTTTGTTTACATTAAAGTTATTTTTTATTTTTATTTCTTTGTTTTAACAAATATATACATGTAATTATTATATAGTTATATTGAAGTATGTTTAATTAGTTATTACTATCAATATGTCTGTTTATTTTTAATTTAATTAACAAATAGATACTTATGTAAGTTATTTTTTTTAAATTTATTTATTTCATTTTTAAAAACTGTTTCATTCTGTTTTAGAATCTGAATACTTTGAAGACCCTGATCAACTGGAAGAGTACTTCAAGACATCTTTCAGTGACCTGCCTTTGGCCTTCGAAGTGTCTAAAAGTATGAACAGTGTTTTTAGATTAATAAAAATGTTTGATCATTTATAATTTTAGGTTAATAAAACATTCATATTCAGCCATTTATATAATTATTTTTAGAAAGCCCTGAAGAAGCCCAAAGGAACGACAAGGCCGGTACATCCGAGGGTATACATGTAAAGGCACAATCCCCTATAGAGAACAGCAGTAAACAATTGTAAAAAAAAAAAAGACCTCTCAAAAGTAACTATTTTAAAATGAAGCATTTAAAGTGTTAA
>NW_024472469.1:0-4000 GCF_017654505.1 Polyodon spathula | reverse complement strand
ATATTTCATTAAGCATCTGTTAATGTGTGTTGTCGTCTTTGTATATTTTCATTTAGAATGACCCACAAGAACTAATCTTCTTGAGGATAGCCATTCTTTCTTCAGAGGGTATACATGTAAAGGCGCAGACCCCCATAGAGACCAACAATAAACAATCAATATCTGAAAAAGACCAAGTAACTATTTTAAAATTAACATTCTTTTTAAAAAATGCTTCAATATTTCATTACACATCTGTTAATGTGTGTTGTCTCTGTTTTGTTATATTTTCATTTTAGAACGACACGCAAGAACTACTATTAGTGGTCAACGATTCCTCTGAGGATGAAACGCCCGTCATCGGGGGGGAATGGTGCAGCGAAATATACAAACCTTAATTACTCTGAACTCTGGGTTTTTTAAAACAGTAACTTTGTAATTGTAGAGCAATAATGGCTCCCTTTCGGGGGGGAAAAAAAACTTGTAAGAGGAAACATTTGGAAATTAATACTGATGATGATTCTACTAATGATGATGCTGTGACAGTTGTTCAAAAAAATAAAAAGGTTGATCAAACTGTCAAATTCTGTAATCACCCCAAAATGTACAATAAATAAAAGATCCCCTACACCTTGTAAGTCTCTAACCCTAGATGTAAAACAAAACACTATTCACCCCCTAAATTTAGGAGCTTTTGAGAATTGACTATCTAAAACTATTAAATGATTTAAATTATAATTTGTGTAATTTACCACACATCAAGGCTCTGATTGATGAGCTTTCTATAGACAGTCTCCCTATAAATGCCTTTAGCCCCAATATAAATGACATTAACTCAATGGCTATTAATGATGCTCAATTGACTCCTATCAGAAATGACTAGAGAATACCATGTTACTACAGAGAGTGTAGATGATATGGAAAGCCAATTAGGTGGAAGCTTAAACAGCTGGGCTTGTCAGGATGACTCTTTTAGCCCAAGTCCCAGAGGCTGATGTAATACATGATGATCAAGTGGCAGGTCTTTCTAGTTTACAGAACCCCCCCTAGGTTTAACGATGGGGATAGAATTAGTGGGGAAGCTGTACAGATTAGACACAGACCAATGTTTAACAATATCGAATTGAAGCAACCTCTTAACTTTACACACCTGTGTGATCTGGATTCCTACGCTGAAGTTTTTACAGTGTTGCATGAAACGCTGGAGAATATGTTGAGTGAGGTTTCTAGAACATTAAGACCGGCCGGCATTGTACAACTTGAATTAAGAGCAGGATCCTTGGATATACCGGTGTATGCAAGAATGACTGGAGACAATCACAGTCTAAATTATTTTCTCAGTCTGATTGAGGCTCTCCTTCAAAGTCATAGTGAAATTTTGGCCGACGATTCTTTGTGATTGTCCAAGTTAAGATGTCCTGAAGGAGGGGGATTAAGGAGAGGTTTGCAGACCTTAATGAGTAGTGAGCTTATTAGAAAAAAAGCATAACATCTGATTATATGTTACAACAATGACAATCAATTATGTTTTGCTTACTGCGTTCTGAGCTTATTTCCAGAATTCAGGGGGGCCTATGATATGTGTATGGATGAGGCTTTAAAACTTCAACAGTGTGTGGGGCTAAGTGAACATCAGATGGTTTCTTATGCAGACGTAGATAAATTTGAACAGGCCTAGATGTTAAAATTGTGGTGTGGTACAGATGTCCTCAAAAGGATGTGTTCCTGAATCACCAAACAGATACATGACCAAAAAGCAAAACTGTATTTCTGTTTCTTTATGAGAATCACTTCTATGGTATTGTTAACTTGAAAGGTTTTCTGGGTGCTGCCTATCTGTGTAATTACTGTTACACAGCCTACAGTAACAGATCTGGACATCGTTGTGAGGGACACTGTAATGTGTGTTTTTCACCAGCCTGTAACAGCGATGCTTCTGTAAAGATAAAATGGAATGATTGCAATCGTTATTGTCGATCACAGCTCTGTTATGATGAGAATAAGATTCTCAGAGATAAAGCCAATAGTGAAAAACAGGTCTCTGTGTGACATTTTAAAACTGTGTACAGGATGCTATTCTCTCTATAAATGCAATCCTGATAAATCGCAGATTCATAAGTGTCCTAGTCCCTACTGTAAGATATGTAAGGCTGTGTTGTTACCTCACACTGATCACAAATGCTACATTCAAGTGCTAACACCTTATGAGCCCACAGACTAATGTTTTACAATTTTGAATGCAGGTAGGAAGATGGCTTGCATATTCCAAATTATTTGTACTGCATGCAGATGGAAGTGGAATCATGATTTTGGGAGGGGGGAAGATTGTGTGAAAACGTTTTTTGAAAGGTATCGCAGAACCAGTTACGCTGGCTATGCTTTCTTGGTGCACAACGCTAAATTGTATGACAGTTATTTACTGATGAATTATGTAGTTACCAACGGTGTTACCCCACACATCATAGCTCAGGGTAACAAGTTCATGTATTTTACAGACGAGGCTTTTAAGATGCACTACATTGATTCCTTTAACTTTATGCCCATGAAGTTAAGTGCTTTGCCTTCAGCTATGGGATTTGAAGCCAGAAAAGGATATTTTCTTCATTTTTTCAATACAGCTGAAAACCAGAATTGCGTAGGCCCCTATCCTGATCCACGTTACTACGGTGTTCAGCAAATGCTGTCTAAAGAACGCGATGACTTTTACAAATGGTATGATTCCATTAAGACAGGTGTATTTAATTTCAGAGAAGAAATGGCGTTCTACTGCAAAAATGATGTTGAAATTTTGAAAGAGGCCTGTATCAAATTCCGTACAGATGTTTATGCAATAGGGCAGATAGATCCCTTCCAATGTACAACCATTGCTTCACTGTGCATGGCTATGTATAGAAGTAAATTCATGCCTAAACACACAATAGTGATCATTCCTCCCGACAATTACAGTGACCAGCAAAAAAGCTTTTCAAATGCATTGATGCAATGGTTAATGTATGTATCTGAAAAAGTTTTCATTCTCCATGCTTTAAACTATAGAGAGCTTAAAATAGGACCCTTTTTCTTGGATGGTTATGCGGTGATTAATGGTAAGTGTACGGCTTTTGAATTTGCCGGGTGCTTTTTTCATGATTGTCCCCAATGCTACGATTCTGCCGATGTAAACCCTTTAAACAAAGTATCCTGCGGTATGATGTAGCATCACTTTGATGAAAAGATTGCAAAAGGTTTACGGGTTGGAAGTCAGAGTTATTTGGGAACATGAATGGAACATGACTCTTGCAAGTCTCTCTGTGATTTTGGATCTCTCATGTATGTCTTTATCGAGCCTCTTCACATTCTCAACAGTGTGTCTGTCCACCTTACTGGAGTCGGCGATGGTCACGCAGCACAATGCAGATTTCTATCTGGGCTTCTCTGCCTTGTTCTTGTGGTTGGAGAGCGGCACTGTCACTCCCAGCAGCAGGTGTTCAATAACTGTCTCAAGTGCCAGTGAGAGCTCTTCAGTAACACTAGAAGGAACAGTTTGGACTCCAGACACAGTGTCTTCTACTGTTCCTGAAGGCTTTGATGGAGTGTTTGACATTGTGGATGAACTACCTACAGCATCGCAAGAGCCACTCAACACAGAGTGAAACAAGGACTGGCAATCTCTACTACAGCAGGCTTAGTGTCTTCTAGTGTCACCGAAGCCAATGAGAACTCCAGTGCACTTCAATCATGATGGGGTTGCTGTTTAATAAGCAGTACTCCTGCATTACACTTTAATGAGTGCATTAAGGACTGTGCTAATCAACTTGTAATGCTACTCTTGATAGCTGGGCTCTATTGCATAGTGCCACTGTCCTGGGAGTGTTAATGCCAGGGCAGTTACTAATCTTGCTCTGTCTGAACACACATTGCCAAGTACTGCTTTAACACACACTCCACACTTGACTCCATTCCAGCTGTGTTGAGTGGAATAAGGGCTCAGCTGATTGGCTCTCCTCATATGCTCCTATTAAAGCTGTTTTTTGTCTAGTCC
>NW_024472468.1:0-11000 GCF_017654505.1 Polyodon spathula | reverse complement strand
TGCTGTCCTGGGAGTGTTCATGCTAAACTGCTAATCTTGCTTTGTCAGAACACACAGCACCGAGCCTGTGTTTACACCACTGCTTTGATATAAGTGGCTGCTTTGCGAAGGAAGACAATTTGCATTAGCAGCACATGCTTCAGTGCTCTGGGAGTGTTTATAGCCCTGTGAGTTTAACACTTCATGATTGAGAGCTGCCCTTCATGGCAACAGAATCCACAACAACAATGACTTTTATCAGCATCTTCATCTGGGCACTTGTCATCTGCACTCAGGGTAAGAATCATTTAGAAAAACACAGTTTTAGAAATATCTGTTTCTGGGACAATTCTTTATATAAGTATTAAAAGTAAAAAGGGGTGAATGAAAAAAGAAAAAGTCTTGAAATGTAATCTGTTTTCATCATTAAATTAAAAATTAATTTTAATATTCTATATTTATTTATTATTTTCAGAATCCAGTGGACAGTATACTGTGACTCAGACTCCAGCAGTGAAATCTGTTCTCCCAGGAGACACAGTCACTCTGAGCTGTAAAGTCAGCAGCGCAGTGTACAATAACAACTACCTAGCCTGGTACCAACAGAAACCTGGAGAAGCTCCCAAACTCCTGATCTATGCTGCAAGTAACCTTGAGTCTGGGATCCCAACTCGTTTCAGTGGCAGTGGATCTGGGACTGACTTCACTCTGACCATCAGTGGAGTCCAGGCTGAAGATGCAGGAGATTACTACTGTCAGAGTGCACACTACCCCAGCAGTAGCTATGTGTTCACACAGTGCTACACACCCATACAAAAACCTCCCTCAGCTGGACTGCACAGCGACTGCATTGCTGCAGCTGGGACCTACTGCAGGTGCTGAGGGTGAAGGCAATGAAACGGGACACAGCCTGTGGAGGAGCTCAACTGCACACAAACACACTGAGCTCAATAACAAGGGCTCCAAATTACAAGAAAAGATGAATCTGGTAAATATTTTGATTATTCAAGTATTCTAATTTTGCAAAGGCTGAAGGGCTGTCATTGGATTTATATTTACTAATTTAGTTTCAAATGAAAGTGAAAATATATTTATTGATTTATCTACAGGAAGGAAAAGATAAAGGTGAACATTATTCATTATCTGATACTAAAATACAAACTGAAAATAAACTAAATTAGAGGATTTACTCCTCTTAAAGGAAATAAATAAATATATACATGCATACAAACATACATACATCCCATATTACAAGCCAACATATTTCTATTGTGTACAAGTTTCAAAGCAATCTGTGGTTTAAAACACATATTAACCTATTTAAATATGAAT
Source organism: Polyodon spathula (assembly GCF_017654505.1). Lineage (NCBI taxonomy): Eukaryota > Metazoa > Chordata > Actinopteri > Acipenseriformes > Polyodontidae > Polyodon > Polyodon spathula. The sequence goes on along the minus strand of NW_024472468.1, from coordinate 9,689 downwards.
ACATTTGAATTTCTTTACATATCTTCAATGCATGTAATATAGGGATAATGGAAACTATAAAAGAAATGAGGAGTGTAATAAATATGAATAAAAAGCTATTTGTATAAAGTGATCAGTAATGCTACAAACTGTAACCCTCCTGCTGAAAGTCAGTCAAGCATTTCATTCATTTGTATTTGGTGCACTGATCCTCACATCAAAGTGCTGAGAGTGTGAAAGCATGGAGGAGCACACAAACACACGTTAATTCACATTGTGCAATTTCCAACAACTATATTAAGGGGGGCTTTGTTTCAGTTTGCTAATCTGTGGTTAGATAATTCATTGTAAATTTCACTTCATTAAGTGTGTGTTTGTGGTAATGAGCTGGCTGTTTAACAAGCACAATATCTAATCATCAGATTTCAAATTGATTCAAAGTATTAAGGTTTGTTTGATTTACAAATTGTAACTTACACTGCCAATCATTGATGTTGGGATATCTGATTGCAAACTGCACTTGATGAAGTGTATGTGTGTGATAATGAATTGTGTGCTTAACAAACCTGTGTTTAATCATGCAACACACAGCTAGGAACTGCTCATAAATGGCTGGGTTTGCTTTGTTTCAGCTTAAACTCTGAGGCCCTGGCTCTTTTGAGTCGAAACACGTTTGCAGCTCTCTCCTTGCTCTCTGTTTTTAAATAAATGTCGAATGCTTTAAGCTCACAATCCAAAACTGTGCTGTTTCCTCTTCCTCGTATCTCCCACGTTGTTCCCCTTAAGCATTCCCTCCACTGGCTCCCTATTGCTGCTCATATCCAATTCAAACTCCTGTACTTGCCTATCGCAGTGCTGTTAGTTTTGAAGTTACAGAGTCTGTAAAGGTCCCAGGAGGGCGCTAAACGGTGGGAGAGATCTGACGTTCCCTTAATATTGCTGCATTGTGAAGACGCATGTCGACGCATATCCTGACCTCTTCAGGCTTCTTTTGGTACTGCTGCGACTGGTGAAACGCATGGCGTTGGGCCAGTGACTGTTCCCATGATTCCCAGCTGTTGTATCTGGTTGAGTTTTTGTTCCACTTTCTTCCTAGCGTGGAAAGGGATTCTTCTGTGTGGCTGTACTACTGGTTGCACAGTTGTGTCTATGTGCAGTTTGACTTGAAAGTCTTTTAGTTGACCTGTTCCGTTGAATAACTCTGAGTGTGCTGCAATTCGAGGATGCTCCATTGACGTGCATTTCTTCAGTGTTGTGGCTGGTATATAGGGGATTACGTTAATCAGTCCTAGTTCTGATGCTGTGTGGGAGCTGGGTAGTGATCCGTTGTTTCCTTCACTGCAGAGAATTTTGAATGCTTGAATTAGGTCGCCACGTAGTCTTCTTTGTTCAAGACTGAACAGATTCAATTCTTTTAGCCTGTCTGCATATGACATGCCTTTTAAGCCCGGAATAATTCTGGTCGCTCTTCTTTGCACTCTTTCTAGAGCAGCAATATCTTTTTTATAGCGAGGTGACCAGAACTGCACACAATATTCAAGATGAGGTCTTACAAGTGCATTGTACAGTTTTAACATTACTTCCCTTGATTTAAATTCAACACTTTTCACAATGTATCCGAGTATCTTGTTAGCCTTTTTTATAGCTTCCCCACATTGCCTAGATGAAGACATTTCTGAGTCAACAAAAACTCCTAGGTCTTTTTCATAGATTCCTTCTCCAATTTCAATATCTCCCATATGATATTTATAATGTATATTTTTATTTCCTGCGTGCAGTACCTTACACTTTTCTCTATTAAATGTCATTTGCCATGTGTCTGCCCAGTTCTGAATCTTGTCTAGATCATTTTGAATGACCTTTGCTGCTGCAACAGTGTTTGCCACTCCTCCTACTTTTGTGTCGTCTGCAAATTTAACAAGTTTGCTTACTATACCAGAATCTAAATCATTAATGTAGATTAGGAATAGCAGAGGACCTAATACTGATCCCTGTGGTACACCGCTGGTTACCACACTCCATTCTGAGGTTTTTCCTCTAATCAGTACTTTCTGTTTTCTACATGTTAACCACTCCCTAATCCATGTACATGTGTTTCCTTGAATCCCAACTGCGTTCAGTTTGAGAATTAATCTTTTGTGCGGGACTTTGTCAAAAGCTTTCTGGAAATCTAAATAAACCATGTCATATGCTTTGCAATTATCCATTATCGATGTTGCATCCTCAAAAAAATCAAGCAAGTTAGTTAGGCACGATCTCCCTTTCCTAAAACCATGTTGACTGTCTCCCAGTACCCTGTTACCATATAGGTAATTTTCCATTTTGGCTCTTATTATAGTTTCCATAAGTTTGCATATAATAGAAGTCAGGCTTACTGGTCTGTAGTTACCTGGTTCAGTTTTGTTTCCCTTTTTGTGGATCGGTATTACGTTTGCAATTTTCCAGTCTGTCGGTACCACCCCTGTGTCAAGAGACTGCTGCATGATCTTGGTTAGCGGTTTGTAAATTACTTCTTTCATTTCTTTGAGTACTACTGGGAGGATCTCATCCGGCCCAGGGGATTTGTTTATTTTAAGAGCTCCTAGTCCCTTTAACACTTCTGCCTCAGTTATGCTAAAGTTATTTAAAACTGGATAGGAACTGGATGACATGTGGGGCATGTTGTCAGTATCTTCCTTTGTAAAAACTTGTGAAAAGTAATCATTTAACATATTTGCTATTTTTTTTTTCTTCCTCTACGATTTTGCCATTTGTATCTCTTAAACATTTAATCTCCTCTTTGAATGTTCTCTTGCTGTTGTAATATTGGAAAAACATTTTGGAATTGGTTTTAGCTCCCTTAGCAATGTTCATTTCTATTTCTCTCTTGGCCTTTCTAACTTCCTTTTTGACTTGCATTTGCAGTTCTGTGTACTCTTTCTGCGTACTTTCTTTTTGGTCCTTTTTTAATGCTCTGTAAAGTGCCTTTTTTCGCTGAATATTTTTTTTTAATTGATCTATTAAACCATTTTGGCAATTTAGTTTTACATTTAGATTTGTCTACTTTAGGGATATAATTGTTTTGCGCCTCTAGTACTACATTTTTGAAGAACAACCATCCTTCTTCTGTGGGTGTTTTCTCTATTTTAGTCCAATCTACTTCTGTTAGTCTCTGTTTCATACCTTCATAGTTTGCTTTTCTAAAATTGTAAACCTTAGCTTTAGTCTTTACTTTTGAGGATTTAAAAAACACTTCAAATGAGACCATGTTGTGGTCTGAGTTTGCCAGTGGTTCTCTGACCTCTGTTTTAGTTATTCTATCTTTGTTATTTGAAAAGACTAAATCAAGGCATGCCTCCCCTCTAGTCGGTGCCTTGACAAATTGTGTTAGGAAGCAGTCATTTGTCATTTCCACCATTTCTATTTCATCCTTCGCGCTACCCACCGGGTTTTCCCATTTTATTTGGGGGAAGTTGAAATCCCCCATTAGTATGGCTTCTCCTTTGCTACACACATTTCTAATGTCATTGTATAACAGATTATTGTGCTCACCGTCTGAATCTGGCGGTCTATAGCATGCTCCTATTATTATGCCTTTTGAATTTTTGTCTGTTATTCTGACCCATATTGATTCGGTTTTATTTTCTTTGTCCAGGTTTAACACCTGGGCTTCAAGACTGTTTCTTATGTATAGCGCTACCCCTCCTCCTCCGTCTGTCCTGCCTGTCTTTCCTATACAGTGTATACCCACAAATATTATATTCGTCCCCATCACTCTCAGATAACCACGTTTCTGTAACACCTATCACATCATAGTTGCCTGTTAGTGCAGTAGCTTCAAGTTCTAGAATTTTGTTTCTGATACTTCTAGCATTTAGATAAATACATTTAATGGTTGTCTTACCTGAGTTGTTGTTCTTGTTTTGATGCGGTCTCCCTTCTGTTTTTTTTTTTTTTGTTGATTTCTCCCCCCTTCCTTTCTAGTTTAAATGCTTCCGAACCTGCTCGAGGATCTTTTCTCCAAGTAGACTAGTTCCCTTGTTATTTAAATGCAGTCCATCCCGTCTATACAGATAGTCCTCGTTGTAGAAAGTGGTCCAATGATCAAGATAGGTGAAGCCTTCCCGTGTGCACCACGTCTTCAACCATTGGTTTTGATTTATTATTTCCAGCTGTCCATATGGTCCTTTGCAAGGTGCGGGTAGTATACCAGAAAATACCACAGTTTTGGTTTTCTCTTTTAATTTCCTTCCTAGCTCTCTGAATTTGTTTTGCAGGGATTTTGGTCTGTCTCTTCCAATGTTGTTTGTACCGATGTGGACGACTACTACTGGGTCGTCTCCTGTTCGTTCTAGGAGCCTGTCCACGTTCTCAGTGATGTGCTTGACCGAGGCTCCCGGAAGGCAGCACACTGTTGTAGTAAGGGGGTCCAAACTGCGAACTGAACTTGCTGTGTTTCTCAATATGGAGTCCCCAACAATCATGACCTCCCTTCTTTTTACTGTCTTGTCACCACTGTCAATAGGGTCCTGGATGTTGTTCCTTTCATTCTCTTGTTGTTGGTTCTGCTCATCACAATTCTGAAGTGATTTCTCGGATTTCCCACATCAAGCAGGTGTCACAGATTACTGGCTTGAAGACCATGTTGAGGGTTTTTTTTTTTTTTGAAGTTTAGTTTCTTCTGCAGCCGTCAACCTGCTTTCAAACTGCTTCGAAACTGCTCTGTACTTTTCCACGCTGTACTTCTCCCACTCGCTGTCGCTTCCACTCGCTGTCGCTGGGAAGACTGCCTCGTTTAACTGCGTTGTTCTGCTGTGCTGTCGGCTCCTCCCCTCGCCCGTGTCTCAAAACGGCGCTGAATTTGAATCAGCTGCTCCGAGTTTCAGCTTGTTTGTTATCAGAAAAACACACGCGGCTGTGTTTTCCACTCGCTGCCGCTTCCACTACGCGGCTGCTGCTGTGTTTCCCCAATGTCCTCTGTTTTCTGATTAAAGCAATTCAAGATGCAATTTCTCCTTTCTGCTTCGAAACTGCTCTGTACTTTTCCACGCTGTACTTCTCCCACTCGCTGTCGCTTCCACTCGCTGTCGCTGGGAAGACTGCCTCGTTTAACTGCGTTGTTCTGCTGTGCTGTCGGCTCCTCCCCTCGCCCGTGTCTCAGAACGGCGCTGAATTTGAATCAGCTGCTCCGAGTTTCAGCTTGTTTGTTATCACAAAAACACACGCGGCTGCTGCTGTGTTTCCCCAATGTCCTCTGTTTTCTGATTAAAGCAATTCAAGATGCAATTTCTCCTTTCTGCTTCGAAACTGCTCTGTACTTTTCCACGCTGTACTTCTCCCACTCGCTGTCGCTTCCACTCGCTGTCGCTGGGAAGACTGCCTCGTTTAACTGCGTTGTTCTGCTGTGCTGTCGGCTCCTCCCCTCGCCCGTGTCTCAAAACGGCGCTGAATTTGAATCAGCTGCTCCGAGTTTCAGCTTGTTTGTTATCACAAAAACACACGCGGCTGCTGCTGTGTTTCCCCAATGTCCTCTGTTTTCCGATTAAAGCAATTCAAGATGCAATTTCTCCTTTCTGCTTCGAAACTGCTCTGTACTTTTCCACGCTGTACTTCTCCCACTCGCTGTCGCTTCCACTCGCTGTCGCTGGGAAGACTGCCTCGTTTAACTGCGTTGTTCTGCTGTGCTGTTGGCTCCTCCCCTCGCCCGTGTCTCAAAACGGCGCTGAATTTGAATCAGCTGCTCCGAGTTTCAGCTTGTTTGTTATCACAAAAACACACGCGGCTGCTGCTGTGTTTCCCCAATGTCCTCTGTTTTCCGATTAAAGCAATTCAAGATGCAATTTCTCCTTTCTGCTTCGAAACTGCTCTGTACTTTTCCACGCCTGTACTTCTCCCACTCGCTGTCGCTTCCACTCGCTGTCGCTGGGAAGACTGCCTCGTTTAACTGCGTTGTTCTGCTGTGCTGTCGGCTCCTCCCCTCGCCCGTGTCTCAAAACGGCGCTGAATTTGAATCAGCTGCTCCGAGTTTCAGCTTGTTTGTTATCACAAAAACACACGCGGCTGCTGCTGTGTTTCCCCAATGTCCTCTGTTTTCCGATTAAAGCAATTCAAGATGCAATTTCTCCTTTCTGCTTCGAAACTGCTCTGTACTTTTCCACGCCTGTACTTCTCCCACTCGCTGTCGCTTCCACTCGCTGTCGCTGGGAAGACTGCCTCGTTTAACTGCGTTGTTCTGCTGTGCTGTCGGCTCCTCCCCTCGCCCGTGTCTCAGAACGGCGCTGAATTTGAATCAGCTGCTCCGAGTTTCAGCTTGTTTGTTATCACAAAAACACACGCGGCTGCTGCTGTGTTTCCCCAATGTCCTCTGTTTTCCGATTAAAGCAATTCAAGATGCAATTTCTCCTTTCTGCTTCGAAACTGCTCTGTACTTTTCCACGCCTGTACTTCTCCCACTCGCTGTCGCTTCCACTCGCTGTCGCTGGGAAGACTGCCTCGTTTAACTGCGTTGTTCTGCTGTGCTGTCGGCTCCTCCCCTCGCCCGTGTCTCAAAACGGCGCTGAATTTGAATCAGCTGCTCCGAGTTTCAGCTTGTTTGTTATCACAAAAACACACGCGGCTGCTGCTGTGTTTCCCCAATGTCCTCTGTTTTCTGATTAAAGCAATTCAAGATGCAATTTCTCCTTTCTGCTTCGAAACTGCTCTGTACTTTTCCACGCTGTACTTCTCCCACTCGCTGTCGCTTCCACTCGCTGTCGCTGGGAAGACTGCCTCGTTTAACTGCGTTGTTCTGCTGTGCTGTTGGCTCCTCCCCTCGCCCGTGTCTCAAAACGGCGCTGAATTTGAATCAGCTGCTCCGAGTTTCAGCTTGTTTGTTATCACAAAAACACACGCGGCTGCTGCTGTGTTTCCCCAATGTCCTCTGTTTTCTGATTAAAGCAATTCAAGATGCAATTTCTCCTTTCTGCTTCGAAACTGCTCTGTACTTTTCCACGCTGTACTTCTCCCACTCGCTGTCGCTTCCACTCGCTGTCGCTGGGAAGACTGCCTCGTTTAACTGCGTTGTTCTGCTGTGCTGTCGGCTCCTCCCCTCGCCCGTGTCTCAAAACGGCGCTGAATTTGAATCAGCTGCTCCGAGTTTCAGCTTGTTTGTTATCACAAAAACACACGCGGCTGCTGCTGTGTTTCCCCAATGTCCTCTGTTTTCTGATTAAAGCAATTCAAGATGCAATTTCTCCTTTCTGCTTCGAAACTGCTCTGTACTTTTCCACGCTGTACTTCTCCCACTCGCTGTCGCTGGGAAGACTGCCTCGTTTAACTGCGTTGTTCTGCTGTGCTGTTGGCTCCTCCCCTCGCCCGTGTCTCAAAACGGCGCTGAATTTGAATCAGCTGCTCCGAGTTTCAGCTTGTTTGTTATCACAAAAACACACGCGGCTGCTGCTGTGTTTCCCCAATGTCCTCTGTTTTCCGATTAAAGCAATTCAAGATGCAATTTCTCCTTTCTGCTTCGAAACTGCTCTGTACTTTTCCACGCTGTACTTCTCCCACTCGCTGTCGCTTCCACTCGCTGTCGCTGGGAAGACTGCCTCGTTTAACTGCGTTGTTCTGCTGTGCTGTCGGCTCCTCCCCTCGCCCGTGTCTCAAAACGGCGCTGAATTTGAATCAGCTGCTCCGAGTTTCAGCTTGTTTGTTATCACAAAAACACACGCGGCTGCTGCTGTGTTTCCCCAATGTCCTCTGTTTTCCGATTAAAGCAATTCAAGATGCAATTTCTCCTTTCTGCTTCGAAACTGCTCTGTACTTTTCCACGCTGTACTTCTCCCACTCGCTGTCGCTTCCACTCGCTGTCGCTGGGAAGACTGCCTCGTTTAACTGCGTTGTTCTGCTGTGCTGTCGGCTCCTCCCCTCGCCCGTGTCTCAAAACGGCGCTGAATTTGAATCAGCTGCTCCGAGTTTCAGCTTGTTTGTTATCACAAAAACACACGCGGCTGCTGCTGTGTTTCCCCAATGTCCTCTGTTTTCCGATTAAAGCAATTCAAGATGCAATTTCTCCTTTCTGCTTCGAAACTGCTCTGTACTTTTCCACGCTGTACTTCTCCCACTCGCTGTCGCTTCCACTCGCTGTCGCTGGGAAGACTGCCTCGTTTAACTGCGTTGTTCTGCTGTGCTGTCGGCTCCTCCCCTCGCCCGTGTCTCAAAACGGCGCTGAATTTGAATCAGCTGCTCCGAGTTTCAGCTTGTTTGTTATCACAAAAACACACGCGGCTGCTGCTGTGTTTCCCCAATGTCCTCTGTTTTCCGATTAAAGCAATTCAAGATGCAATTTCTCCTTTCTGCTTCGAAACTGCTCTGTACTTTTCCACGCTGTACTTCTCCCACTCGCTGTCGCTTCCACTCGCTGTCGCTGGGAAGACTGCCTCGTTTAACTGCGTTGTTCTGCTGTGCTGTCGGCTCCTCCCCTCGCCCGTGTCTCAAAACGGCGCTGAATTTGAATCAGCTGCTCCGAGTTTCAGCTTGTTTGTTATCACAAAAACACACGCGGCTGCTGCTGTGTTTCCCCAATGTCCTCTGTTTTCCGATTAAAGCAATTCAAGATGCAATTTCTCCTTTCTGCTTCGAAACTGCTCTGTACTTTTCCACGCTGTACTTCTCCCACTCGCTGTCGCTTCCCTCCCACTCGCTGTCGCTTCCATGCCAGCTCTGTGAAATCCCAGGGATGGAATTAAGACCCCTATTGCATACAAGCTTGATTAGCCCCAGTCTATAGGTATAAGTATATGGAAAACTAGTAGATGTTAACGTATTTTTATTCCACAGGTTTCATTCGACTTTATGAAGCAGAATTAGTTAATTCTATAAAAAATGCATGTTGCCATTGTGTGGCTGCTGTGCTTACAGCTATTGTTGAACTTCTTCGCCAGATAGTTCTTGCACAATTTTGCGTTGTGTTTCGGGTCATTATCTTGCTGAAGAATGAAGGACTGCCCAACTAGCCATAATCCTGATGGAATGGCATGCCTCTGAAGTATGCTATAATAGCCATGCTGGTTGAGCTCGCCATAGACTTGGTAAAGATCACCAACTCTGTCACCAGCAAAGCAACCCCAGACCATGACACTGCCTCCTCCATGCTTGACAGTGGGAACCACACATGCAGAACTCATGCACTCAACCTCTCTGCGTCTTACAAATACTCAGCGGTTGGACCCAAATATTTCAGATTTTGACTCATCGGTCAATAAGACCAACTTCCACTCCTCAAATGTCCAGTTTCTGTGTTTTCTGGCCCAAGCGAGTCTCTTCCTCTTACTCTGCACTCTTAACAATGGTTTCTTTGCACCAATTCTTCCAGTTTGGCCAGCTTCACGCAATCTCCTCTGAACAGTTGATGTTGAAACATCTGTACTTCTAGTAACTTGTGACTCGAATGAACTTGTTCTCTGATTCTGAGGTCACCCTTGGTCTGCCTGACCTTGTTCGGTCCTCATGAGTGCTCAAATCATTTGATGGTCTTGGCCACAGCAGTTACAGACACTTGCAAAGTTCTTATGATTTGTCTTAAAGATTGACCTTTATTTTTTAAAGTAATTAAGGTCTTAAAATTCTTAAAGTTTCGTAGAGCTTCTTAATCGTTATCAAAAGGCTACACTCACTATTTCTTCCTTTGCCTTGATACCCCCCCAAGTAAACAAAAGCTACTGTATAGGTCAATCAGTTTTGATGGGATTTTAGTG